>NC_053432.1:70787742-70947849 GCF_007990345.1 Gossypium hirsutum
ACTTAATTAATAATTAAGAGTCATAATTATTCAAATAAATATCTATTAAATAATTCTAAAATAATTATGTTTATTGTTAAAAATCATAACTATCCATTCACATTTAATGTATTTGTTTTATTTCGAGTCAATTGCTTTTTAAGGTTCGCTTTAGTGTTTTTAAGTATAACTAGTAAAAATAAGACCTAGAGTTGTTTCGAGGCTTAAACGAGCAATTTGGTGATGAAAAAGGAGAAAAACAGATGAAGCCTCCAAGGCAGTGCCTGGCCATCCGCTACAGTTCCCACAAGGTGTTGTTGCTCCCTCCTCCTTTTCGTGTTTTGAAGACTTTTTTTTAGGAATTTGACTATATAAATTTAAAAAGTTATGAAAATAATTCAACTTCAAAATTAATTATGTAAATGACCTGATTTCTATAATAGAGTTGGGTGTTGCCACTTTCTTAAGTGGTACCACCCTAAAATCTCTCAATTATGCTTTAACCATTGTAAAAAATAAAAACATAAAAACAAATTATTTTGGTTTCGACTAACAAATTGACAGCACTGGACTGAAGTGTATAAAGGTAAAACGTTTAGAGACCTGATAAAGTAATTATCCTTTTTTGGTTGGTTGAAAAAGAGTGCCGCACGAGAGTATGGCAACACCAAATTAAACTTTTGGTCAATTTGCATGTTAGGTTTGTCGCCTTTTGAAATTAAATTTAAATAACCCTTAAAATATATAAGAATAACAAAAATAAATTCTTCTCATTTTTTCATTTTTTTAAAAACAATAAAGTTAAAATATATATATAATTTTTATTTAAATTACCCAAATATACCCTTAAAAAATTTCCTCAAGTTTATCTAAATTTAAACATATTTAATTCATTCCCTAGCATATTTGAATTTAGATAAACTTGAGGAAATTTTTTGAGGGACATATTTGATTAATTTAAATAAGAATTTTATATAAATTTTAAGTATATTATTTTTAAAAAATGAGAAGGTTTATTTTTTTATTTTTATATATTTTAAGGGCTATTTAAATTTAAATTAATTTGGTGCTCATGTAACACCCTTTTTTTCCGTCAATTTAAAAAGGGTAATTATTTCGATTTTTAGGGTGATGCTGCCTGAAAAAGTAACGGCACTCAACTCTACTGTAGAAATTAATTATGACTTAATTTCTAAAGGTATTTAAATTTTTATTTATTTATTACACGTTAATTCAAAAGCAAAAGAAGGGTAGTTTGAACAAGAGATGAAGAGAGTAAGTTTTACAAGTTTGGTGAGATGTTTTTTTTTTCAATTATTCTCATTAAATTCTCGTTGTTTGCTTGCCTTATTTGTTGAATATGTTGAGTAACATCTCTTAAATTTTTTGGTGCTTGTCTAGCACAACGTGCAATTATTTCTGATTGGATAAATGCTATCCTGCAAACACTCGTTTTCATGTGGAGGAAGAGAATAACGTTTACTTACGCTAAAGCAAGTTAGTGCTATTAATTGGCAGAAGCAGACTACATAATAAAACAAGAAAAGCCTGTAAGATTTGTGATCTATATCAAATCTTATCTCATGTTCATCATTTATTAATTATTAAAAACAAATTAAACTTTAAATTATTTAAACTTAAAGAGATGAGAATCTAAAAAGAAATAAAAAATTTAAATCTCGAGTACGAATAACTTCACAAAGCTAAAATGATATAATAAATTTAGTTTTTTCTTTTCCATTAATTATTTTATTCCTTTTCATTTTTATACAACCTAAATTCATACAAATTTAAAAAAAATTATATTTCTTTCTCGTCCCCTAGAATCTTCCTCATTCACCCCTTACATTGCACCAAAAGAGAGAGCAAGTTATGAAGCCCAGGCAGGGATTAAAAATATATAAAACTTTCTTCTACTTTGGAAGACGAAGATTTATCCAATTGTTTTAGCTATGCACAATAAAACCCAATAACTTATTCAACACGAAGCCTAAACAATTACCAAAATTTTGAGTCCAACATCAATCATTTTAGCCCATATTGCTACCATTCATTCAGTTCCTATGTTTTCTTTTCGGCCGGCTGATGAAATTTTAAAGATATCCTCACCAATCATGATCTTCATTGTTAGATTATTATGATTATGTGGGTTATAAAATGATTAAAAAGAAGAAGAAAGCGACATAATTTCTAAAGTCTTAAAAGTGAAGGAGGTTACGTATAGAAAGCCACGCTAGGCTTTGACTTATCTACCACCTTTTATTCTTAGCTAAGGCCGGCGGAGGCGGAGGCGGAGGCGGAGGCGGTGGCCACCAAGGATTTGCTTTAATTATTGCAAGAAATCCTAAAATTCCCATAGTAAAGAATCTTTATTAAATTCATGGATGATATATCCTTAGAATTTAATATTCAATGAAGCTTTTGATTAGAATTTAGTACTTTACCTATATAATCAAATCATCAACAAACCATCGGAGCATCTCCCAGTTGCTTTCTTGACGGTTTCTCCATAGGGAAACCTTGCAAATATTGATGAAGGGTTGTCTTGCACATCATTACCCGTTTCTGCTATGGAATCCCCGACTTGATATATGGCGTCAAAATTGCAGCTACTAAGAATATGTTGATTGTTGCATGTGATGAAGTTGGAGAAAGAGATGATAATTAGTGTAGAGAAAACAAATCCTGGTGGTATTACTGGGTATTTAGCACCTAAATCTTCAGATCAATCAAGATTAATTTATTATTAAAAAAATTAGTAAATTTATTAAGGTGGGGTCAAGCTGAAAAATCATTATCTGATATTTAGCCTGTTTAAAAAATGGGTAAACTTTCTCACTTTTCAGGTGAACCTCCTCATAGTCAGGTCTAATTAGAGCTCATACAAGCGAATGTCTGACTATTCCATTAATGTCAAGATATCAATTTATTTTTAATTTTAATTTCATATATTATACAGTGAATTACCCTTCCAGCTTGGCAACATGAATGAAATTGAACAAAATAAGTTATAATTTGATGTAGAATTCGCTAAATACCTTTAATTTTAAATTATGCACCCATAGTGACTCATAAACAGGAAATTCAATAAAGTCTTTATTTTACCCTGAGCAAAACAGTGTTAATGATATAAACAATTTACCTTTAAAAGTCTTGATAGAAACATAGCAAATATACTATTGATTCATTTTGTCTTTCTTTTATTGATTAGGATGTAACAATCCGGATGGGATTAACATAGTTTAGATCTTAATTTGTAGGCCAATTAATGGTGATGCCATGTTTCATCTCCCTTTTAAATTTCTGTTATGATTGGTCCATTCCATTAATTGAAAAGGTGTGCGTTGTAGCCAACTGAATGGAGGGGAGGGTCCTAAACTTTCCCATTCTCTTCTTTTCTTCTTCGTTCGAGTATCCAAATTACTCATGCATCAAAGATTAACATTATAAAATTGACCTGATTAACTAATATTATAAGTTAAAATTGAAATAATCAAAATAAAATGAAGATATAACCCCCCCAAAAAATTAGAACCACTTGATGATAAGGCTAAAAGAAAAGGAAATATTAAAAAAAAAAAAAGAACCACCAAATAATTTAGTTTATAACACTCAACAACTTGATGCACTAACTCTATAACTCAACAGTAAGGTTGATAGAATTTATAAAGAGGTTGTCGGCTAAGGATTTTGATTCTGAAATAGGGTTTAAGGTTTTTTTTTTATGTTTGCGGAAAAAAAAAAAGGAAAGGAGGGCAGACGGCCATAAAGTTCAGTTTTAAGTGTTTCATTATTTAGAGCACTCTAGGTTTGTTTAATTTTTTTCTAATATTTAATTTAATTAAATGGTTAATTGTGGAATAAAAATGTTAGATTAGGTATTTAAGTTTTGCAAATACTTTAAATTAAATTTTGATTGAATATGGGTAGACTCATTCAATGAGTAAATTATCTGATCAAAACTGAAATTCGTTTGAATTTTGAAAAAGTTTAAATAAAAATATTATATATGAAAAATAATAACAAAATAAATACATGTGTTTAATTTATTTCATATAATACAATGAAGGCTTAGATGGGGATTATGAGGTGATGATCATTTACAATATTTCTTTGTGTTAGATATAAATCTAATTTAGATCTGACTTTCAGGAGCAGGTTTGAGTCAGTTCGGGATATAATTCCGCTAACTGATATAGTAATCAAGTTAACTGCATGATGCGAAATGTGTGGGAAAAAGGCATTTTTCACGTTCAGGAAAACAACAGACGATCCAAAAGGAACAGATCAGAAGGGCAAATGTATACATGCTTGTCTGTCGACAGAATTATATCAATGGACTTACGGTTCTTGAATCAACTAATGCTCATCATCAAACAACTCAATTATCTTGCCTTGAACCAGCAATTGCAGAAGCAGTACTTATGGTCTCAGTAATGGATAATTTATTGCTTTCAATCATCATAAATAGAAATTGTGTGGAATGGGTCATCGGTCGACCTTGTGTTTTTAGTATCTTTCTTAATCAGCCATAACTGTCGTGCTTGTACTATTAAGCTACCTAAGTTATTTGGATTTCACATTTCATTATGTTTGGTTTCTGATGATCTTCTTGGTGGCGGTAGGGTGATTAGTGATGTTATGCTAACAAAGAGGCTCGTCGAAAAGGATGGGGTTATGGTCATGATTTGTCGTTGCCGTCATTGGATTCTCTCTTCTTAAAGAGAATGTAATTATTAAAATCTTCATATTGTAAATATATAAATAAAAAGTGTTTCGTACTAATTATAGAAAAGTTTTTAGCTTTAGTTAAACATAAAAAATACCCCATCAGTAATCTATTAATAGATTAAGGGAACTTTTAACGGCAGTAACCAATTAGAACAATTATCTTAATTAAAGTGATTAAATTGAGAAAAATTAGAGACTAAAAAAAAATGTTATTTTAGAGTGATCTGTAATTATATATTATATTTTTATAATTAAACTTAAATAAAAAAATTATCAATTTTAATTTCAACTCAACTAATGAATTCAATAATCTAGTTTAGTTTGATTCCAAGATTGGGAGCTCCATCTAGAAGTCGTAAGCAAACAAGTATACGTTTGTAGGAATGATAGTGGAATTTGGATTCAACTTGTCCATGTGGGTAGGCCCTTCATTCATGCGGAAGCAAATATATTTTTGACTTCACTTTAAAATATAAAATAAAATTCTTAAAACATTAATGTCACGTAATCATAGTACTAAGAAAGATTTCTAAATGCAACTATGCGGAGGGGATTAACATATTCTAGCGCATACGTGTCATTGTCTATCTAAAACCCAAACCTAAATTTTGTAGCCTCTGTTTCATGAATATTCTAGAAATATAATCGAAAGATGTTTTTAGAACCTGATTTATAGTATAACCGATCAAAACATCGTCTATTGGTACAATTTGTTTGATTAAAAATTATAAATTTTTATCACATAACAAAAACAAATTCGTTTGTATTCACTGGAAAATAAATCCAAAACATCCTTTAGGTATTAATGTGCCGTGAAAGAATTAGTCTTAAAAATGAATTTATCATGATTAGTGAATTTGTTTCCCAAGATTAACACAATTCTAAGATATCTATAAACTCGAATAAGGAAGGAAGGTAAAACTCAATTGGTATTACTCTACTAAAATAATCTTAAAATAGAATTAATTGAAAAAAAATCACAGAAAGATTTAAAGGAGTCACAAATGATTCCACTTAAAACCCAAACTCCTAGACAATTTTTTTTTCTAATGCATAGAGAGAGAGTAGAATAAGCTTTGTTTTTCAATTGTATATCAAATGGAGGAAAAATGCCTCCTATTTATAAGATTTTGGAAGGGGCAAAAATATAATTTAACAAGGACAAAAAGGTAATATTTTCATGTAGCAGTCAGAAAAATATTTAATATTTTTGTAACTATAAAAACAGTTTATAATTATTAGAAATAATGGTTTGTAACGGCTAAAAAAACAAACTTGCATTACTAGCACAAATTATTAAAAATAATAAAAACTTAGTTCTTGGTCTAACTAGTTCAAAGCCATTTCCCTGCACCGGTATCTTGATCAGTTCTTGATCTAACCGATTGGTCAGATCCGATTTAAATATCAATGAAAATTAGTTCTCAAGTCACATGAGTTACACATTATTTTAGTGTTTATTTTAAAATTTATTAACTAATATATTTTTATATTTTAAAAATATACTTATTCTAGTTAAATAAAAATTAGTCTAATTTGTAATAAAATTTTATTATTTTTGAAAAATAATTAAGAGAATAAAATAACATTTTAAAGGTAAGTACAAAAAATTTTAAAAAAGAGGTGAGAAACAATCTATAGTAAAATATTAAGTAATTAAATAAAATAATTTATCATTTAAATATAAGTCAAAATTTCACTTACAAAGAATTATTACTTTAATATTTTATTGTCTCAGTCCAAAAAAAAAATTTCATTACCTTTGACATAATATTTCACTACAAAATGAACTATCAAATATCAAATCATAATAACTAAACATCTTAAATAATAATAAAAATCATACTCATAAAGGATAACAAAACATGGACAGAATACACAAGTTGGCACTAGTGTCACGGGGCTAGACCTTTCGTCTCGCAATCCGTGCGGCCTTAGGCGATTTGCTCGTCCAAACTCGCCCAAGTCAGCCTTTACTCGAATGAGGATTCCTTAAGAACTCCTTCAAGGCACCAACTCGTACAGCGGAAGCAAACTTATGCCAAAAGAAGCTTAAAAAGAACAACAGAAAGAGACGCTCGCAAAGTGTTTGAGTAAATGCTCTCTATTCTCTTGTTCACAAAGAATAATGAAACAATGAATGGAGTCTCTCACTATCTGAGTACAAATGAGGGGGAGGCTCTCTATTTATACTTGAGCTCCCCCAAAACCGACGGTCAAGATACAATTACATCGATAAACGAGATTAACCATATCCCCTAATTTAAGGGATTTACAAGATATTGCCATATCAAATCCTATCTAATCTTACAAGATATGATTCCATCTATCTTTAAGATTAATTACCATAGTTGCCTAAGTTGCCATATCTTTACTATCGAGCCAACCAGGCTTCAATCTGACAGGCTTCTCCAACAGTTCCTTGAATCGGTCCAGCTCACGTGGGCCAAATGATCCCCATCTAAGTAATAGACCTCCATCGGATGCATTTGGTTCGATGGTCACGGGCTTTGAACTTTGGCCCGTGACATTCTCCCCCACCCATTCTCGCAACGTCCTTGTTGCGACTCCCGAATGGCATTGACTTGATTCGCCTCGGATCCCACTAGTTGCCTTGGCTCTTCCCTTCCTTCGGGACTTCTGCCTCGACTTCTGTCGCTTCTTAACTCGAGCCGTCCTACTTGTTTGTACATCTCGATGACAAGGAGTTATGTCACTCATTTGCCCACATTCTAACTTCTGTCGAACAGAATCCTCGTGATTCACAACACTTGGCTTCGCTTTGCCCACAATCTCTCGGCCTTCTTGCTCAAGAACTTCGAAAGGGCCCCTATGTTCTCGTCAAGTACACAAGTTAGAATGCAAAACACTATCAGAGTGTTCCAAATGTACCTTTGCATTTACTCGGGTCAACTATCCCACATGCATCACTTCTTTTTCCTTGAAGTCTGATGCACCACCCACCTCTCCCATAGATGGAAGCCTTGTCGATGACTCGGCCAACTCCGACGCTTCACTCGACTTGAGCCTTATTGGTCCCAGCTTCACTGTTTTCATCGCAACTTCTTCCTCTAAGTTCGATGACAAACCCACCTCTTCCTCAGGTGGAAGCCCCTCCGACAACTCACCATGCTCGGACGTTGCCTTTCCTTTAACTATGGCTTGCTTTGGACAGTTCTGCAACTCATGCGGACCACGGCACAAGAAGCACTTTACTCGCTTCTTTTTGCTCCTCTTAGCCCTCTTGGTTTCGACATTTCCCTAGCTCGAACCAAGCTTCTTGGGCACCTCGTCTGCTCCATCGTTCCCCTTGATGATAGACTTGCTCATCTTTGCCCTCTTGGCTTCGGCCTTTTCCTTGCTCGAACCAAGCTTTTTGGGCCCCGTATCTGCTTCATCTTTCCCATGGATGACAGACTTCCTCGGGCACTTCCGCAACCTATGCGGACCATGACATAAGAAGCACTCGACTGGCTTCTTCTCGCTTTCGGCCTCTTTGGCTTTGACACCCCTTGCGATCGAACCAAGTCCCAAGGCCTTATCCACTGGCTTCTTCCTAAGCGCGGATTTCATCGGACATTTCTTCAACATATGTGGACCATCGCAGAGAAAGCATTTCAGCTTGTCCCTTTTCCTCTTGGGTTTCTTTTTCCCAACTCGTGGTTTTCTATTACTACAATTGTTGCCATTGCCATACTCATCCATATCTTCCTTGTGATTCTCTTCACATACGCCCCTTTCCTCGGGCTTGGAAGATCCAAGCTTGTCTTTCCTTAGACCAAGCTTAACCACGGATACCGCTACCTTCATAGCTTCCGACAGCTTTTGGACACCTCTTTGTTCCACCTCCTGTCTGACCCACGACTTCAATCCCTCTTGAAAAGCAAGCATTGGTTCTCTCTCGGTCACATCCGAAACTTGGAGCATGAGTTCCTTGAACTCACGAACATACTCCCCTACTGTGCCCCGTTGCGTTATCCCTTGCAACCTTGCCCGAGCTTCTTCTTCGACAAACTCTAGGTAAAATTGTCCCTTCAACTCGCATTGGAACTTTTCCCATGTTCCAATCTCACCTTACCTTTTATCTGTGGTCCTACCTCGCCATAATAAAAGTGCAATATCAGTAAGAAATAATGAAGCAATGTTTACCTTATCCGCATCATCCACAATGCCTTTGGCACGAAAGTAGTTTTCCATCC
Organism: Gossypium hirsutum; assembly: GCF_007990345.1. NCBI lineage: Eukaryota > Viridiplantae > Streptophyta > Magnoliopsida > Malvales > Malvaceae > Gossypium > Gossypium hirsutum. The sequence goes on from NC_053432.1 coordinate 70,796,652, forward strand.
TCTACAAAAAATTGTCCACATCACATGCAGACCTTGTCCCCACAAACTCTTTCGGCTTCGGGACATACTCGTTACTGAGTGCTGCACTTGACACTCCTTCCCCTACCGCTACTCGACACAAGGCCAGCTCTCCCTCGAGCTCCTCTATTCTTGTGCTTAAAGCCAACGTCGTGGCCATTGTTTCCTCCTTCAAAGCCATCAACATGGCCACAAGAGCATCATTCCCATCCGACAGTTTATCTTTATGTGAATCAAACAACTCGTTTACCTCATCTATGGTCGAATTAAGAGACATCTTTACATAGTCTCTGGACTGTTCCATCCAGTTGTCTATGTGACCCTCGAACCCATCGAGTGCCTCCTTTATGTCCTCTATGGATCCCTCGAGTTTACCTACACATTCCTCTACTGCCGTCAACATCTCCCTCAAACCTTTTCTTGCCCATCTTTGTTCGAACTCTTCTTTCGACATCCCAACAGTGCCTTCGAACCAACAGCTCGGATACCACTTATCACGGGGCTAGACCTTTCGTCTCGCAATCTGTGCGGCCTTAGGCGATTTGCTCATCCAAATTCGCCCAAGTCAGCCTTTACTCGAATAAGGATTCCTTAAGAACTCCTCCAAGGCACCAACTCGTACAGCGGAAGCAAGCTTATGCCAAAAAAAGCTTAAAAAAAACAATAGAAAGGGACGCTCGTAAAGTGTTTGAGTAAATGCTCTCTATTCTCTTATTCACAAAGAATAATGAAACAATGAATGGAGTCTCTCACTCTCTGAGTACAAATGAAGGGGAGGCTCTTTATTTATAATTGAGCTCCCCCAAAACCGACGGTCAAGATACAATTACATCGACGAACGAGATTAACCATATCCCCTAATTTAAGGGATTTACAAGATATTTCCATATCAAATCCTATCTAATCTTACAAGATATGATTCCCTCTATCTTTAAGATTAATTACCATAGTTCCTAAGTTGATATATCTTTGCTATCGGGCCAACCAGGCTTCAATCTGACAGGCTTCTCCAACAGTTCCTTGAATCGGGCCAGCTCACGTGGGCCAAATGATCCCTATCTAAGTAATAGACCTCCATCGGATGTATTTGGTTCGGTGGTCACGGGCTTTGAACTCTGGCCCGTGACACTAGGCGCTAGAAATGGTGTCAAGCTAGAGGCCAAGTTTCGAAGTTTAGGGCATAAGGGTGCCAAAATTAGAGTAGGGACGTCAGAACTTGGCGTAAGGGCCTCAACATAATATTAGGCAATCGCTTCGGGCGTACTGTTTATTTTCCACATTTCGTTTTTCGCTGTTGATCCTCAAAATCAAACTTTAAACTCTCATTGTAATAGCCCGATTTTAGGCTTAGTCGGAACAGTGGTTTCGGGACCACAAATCCGACGAAAAAAAAATGTAATGGCTTGAATTTTTAGAGGTGTCGGAACGGTGATTCGAGATCACTAAATTCGACAAATGGGTAGAAAATATTATTAATTTAGTAAGTATAAGTTAAATATGAAGTTAGGAAAATTTTTGAAATAGTGAATAGTGCACTAGAAATAAATATTAAAATAATTAGAATCGAAATGAGGTATCAAGACCTCGGGGATTTTAAACTGAGCCATAAATATTTTTATAAATATTTATGGAGTGTTAAAAAGTTAGTATTAAAGTTTCGTTAAGAAATTTTAAAGTTCCGATAATTAATTGAACAAAAAGGACTAAATTGTAACAAATGCAAAATTTTGGGAAATGATTAAATAGCTTAAATGATAAAAGGAAGAGGGCTTAAAAGGCAAATAGACCCAAGGTCTATTTGGGCTGGACGGCAGAGGCATGAAATCAGCAAGAAAGTAAGGAGAATTAAGGGCAAAATTGGAAAATTGCAAAATTTGCTTAATAAAGTTAGGACCCAAGTGGAATTATCTAGATTTCTCTTCATTTTTCTGAATTCTCATCAGCTAAAACACCATGGAAGGGCTTCTTCAAGCTGGTTCTTCATATTTTTATTACAAGTAAGTTCAATTCTTGACTATTTCTTGAAATTTTTGTATTTTTATGACTTTTACAACTAGGCCCACTTGTTAAATCCATTAGTTTTTGATTTTATGAAAGAAGTTGAAAGTTGATATGAATATGTGCTGGAAGTATATGATGATTTAGCATGAAATTAGAGCTTTAAATTGTTCATATGCTGATTTTATTGAAAGAATTGAATAGAAAGTGAATGTTTGGGACCTAATAGTAAAAGAGTTTGAAGATAGAGTTATATGTGGAAATTCTGAATTTCAATAGTTGTGTAACAACTTATAATGTCTAGTAAAGTACTAATTGAGAAAATTAGATTAATTGAGGGGTTAATTGAGAAAGGACCGAATTGTATAAACTGTGAAATTTGGGGCAAAATGGAAATCAACATTTTGCACTAAAGCAGTTTTGGACAGCAGCAGTAGTGTAACTTTGAAAAATCACCAAAAATTGTAGAGATTGAATTAGAGGATGAATAAAATATGAAACTAAAGCTTATTGAGTCTAGTTTCTTATAAAAGAAATGATGTGAGCAATGGAATTGTAAATCATGAGATATAATAGATTTTGTGAGACAAGGTCAGAATGAATTCGGGTTCCCCTGTTCTGACTTTGGAAAATCATTAAAAATTGTACAAAAATGATTATGAGTTATAGTTTATATGGTTAGAATCCTTAATGAGTCTATTTTTATAAGAAACAAGCTAAAACATCATCCGAATTCTGTACAATGAGATAATTAATTTTTAGTGAAGAGTGGTCGGAACTGTCAGACAGCGAAACAGGGGAAACTTTAAAGAATAAACTGTACTATTTGGCTGAACCAAAAATTATGAAAATTTTATGGTATGAAGATATGTGAGTCTAGTTTCAGGTAAAATTAACGGATCTTAATTTGGAGCTCTTTAGCTCCGGATAAAAATAATTTAGTGACTTTGACTCGGATAAACAGCTTTGAATATACATGTTAGTGAATATTGAAATTATGGTTAATGTTGTTTAAGTGTGTTATACACATTAAGGATGTGGAATGGAGAGGAGGAGGAGGAAAATTGGGAAATATATGAATGATTCGTGTATAAATGGTCATATGTTTGATTATAACTCATAAACGATGAAATATGAATGATGCTTATTTTTGTGCATTATTGGTCATGGTTTAAGCTCATGTGTGAAAATAAAGTTTCATAGTATGTGTGTATGGTATATTCAATATATGATTTGGCATGAAATAATACCATGAATGGTTTATGAATTAACACATGTTGGTAAGCCTGATATATGAATAAATGATCAAATTGAGCGGAACGCCGGATTTGAGTACTTCTGATCAAGTGACAAAGTGATAAGTGGTAGCTTTAGCTACACTTATCTGATCAAGTGACAAGTGGAAAGTGATAAGTAATAGCTTCGGCTATACTTATCTGATCAAGTGACAAAGTGATAAGTGATAGCTTCGGCTACACTTATCTGATCAAGTGACAAGTGAAAAGTGATAAGTGATAGCTTCGGCTATACTTATCTGATCAAGAGACAAAGTGATAAGTGATAGCTTTAGCTACACTTATCTGATCAAGAGACAAAGTGATAAGTGGCTACACTTATCTGATCAAGAAACAAAGTGATAAGTGGCTACACTTATCTGATCAAGAAACAAAGTGATAGGTGGCTACACTTATCTGATCAGGGACAAGTGATAAGTGATCATACGTAAGACCATAGTTATACTATGGCAAAGTGAAAGTGAAGTACTCAATTTTTCCGTGACCGTTCCGTAATTTGATTAAGGATGGTAAGTGACAAATGGGCCCAAAAGAATTAAAGTAAATGGATAAGTGGTAGTGTATTTATATCAGGACGATGTTGTTATTCAAACTAAAGTGATATTTTCATTGCTGAATTGAGAATTTCATAAATGTGTTATTGAATGGTATAATCAATAAACATTGAGTTAAATGGTAAATACGTATTAGTTTTGAATTTGATGTCATTGAATTGTACGTGAATTAAATGGAAATTGCTAGTGATATGATTTAAATTATGAGCATGAGAAATTGCGAATTGAATGAAATGGAAATGAAGCATTAAATTGCATGAGTATGTATCGGGTCTCGCAGGCCCTAATTATTATGATTATAATATTTTGAGGATATATTGTGAAAAGTTATAGAAACATGTTAATTATTTTGAAAGTTTTAATTTTGATGAAATTTTATAACTCGGTTAAATACGTTTACAAGTGTATGTGTTTTGGTAATGCCTCGTACCCTATTCCGGTGTTGGATACGGGTAAGGGGTGTTACATTTAGTGGTATCAGAGCTACGGTTTAGTCGGTTCTCGGACCAAACGTAGCATATGTGAGCCTAGCTATACATGCCACGTTATTACTCTTGATGATGTGATATCTCCGGGCTCTAACGAAATTGCTTTGTTAAGACAGAGATGATTTTCAATCGAGCTATTTTCGATAATGCTAAAAATGATATTGAGATAAATGAAATATGCTCACGTTATATTGGAATTTGGAAAGGTAAGTATAAAAATTTGTGATATGGATGTGTTCATGTATGAAAAGAGATGACTATAAGTTAAAAAAAAAAAGTTTATGTTGTGACAAGCTCATCCAAGTATGTTGGTGATTATATAATGCTATGTGCTCAACATATTTGATTAAGTGAATATGATAAGCAAATTTACTTAAATAGATGGAACATGTGTATGTACATCTGCTTGAATAAGTGAAATTAGTATGTTCATATGATAGAATCTTATGTTTAATTGTTAAATTAAAGATAATAAGATATTTTGTTTTATGTCTAAACCATGAATATTATAATAGTATGAAAAATTGAATTCGAAGTCAAATTGAGTAGAACGCATGAATGAGTACTTTCGTTCAGTGATATGTGATGAATTGACGGAAAAGACCATGGTTTGACCATGGCAACATGTGAACATGTGATTATGTGATTCCGTGTAAGACCATAGCTGGGCTATGGCATCGGTAAGTGATATGTGTGATATGTGATTCCGTGTAAGACCATAGCTGGGCTATGGCATCGGTAAGTGATATGTGATTTCGTGTAAGACCATAGTTGGGCTATGGCATCGGTATGTGATTTGTGATTACGTGTAAGACCATAGTTGGACTATGGCATCGAGAAAACGAAGTACTCAATTCCGTAAGACGTTCTCTAATTTGGCAAATGTCGGTAAGTAAAATAGAAGCCAAGTATTGGAATTTAATTAGATATTAACGTTGAGCTTGAGTAAGTAAATTCGTTGTGTGAAATTGTGAGTGACAGAAAACATTTGTAATAAATAGATGTGTTAATTTGCTTGGAATGAATTACGTGGTTATGATGGTATTACATTGATAATGAATACAAAATCATATATATATGTATCTATGAGAGCAAGTTGAAAGATTTATGACTTCACCATCACCCCCTTATCAGTATTGTTCTATGACGAAAATTATCTTGATGAGACAGATATGTTTTTCAACTGAGTTAATTCTAATAGTATAGAAATAAATACTAAAATGTTTGAGTGAAAATGTATTGATTATGAGTTGAAACTCATAAAGGTATGGATCAAAGAATAAAACATTTTTTTTATTGATGAATGTTATAATTATACAAGCATATGAGTTATGATATTTGGATTATGATGCTATATAGAAATTTTGATTGTGAATTAGTGATTTGAGTTAGAATTTTGTGTTGAGAACAAAAGTGATTAAAAGCAAATGTTTATTAAATGCTTTGAGAATGTGAACTTAGTAATGAATTGGCTATTTGTGATGGTATGTGTTATGCGCATTTATGTGTAAGATAAATTTGAGGCTTTACTACACTCACCCCCATATTAGTAAAATGTTACAATGAAATTTGTGAGATTTTGGTTGAATAAGCTTACGAGTGTAGTGTTACAGAAGTTCGTGTACGGGAGAATAATAATGTGGTCGGAAAAGTGAATGAATTAGAAAATGAGGACAATATAAAAAGAGAGAAATATTTGATAGTTCTGAAAACTACTCAGGTTATCAAAATGGATATCATTCTATATGGATTGTAATTTTTCGATACTTTGTGTAGCTTCAGATGCTGAAATATCGCTATCCTGATTTTCTTATGAATCTATGTGATTATCTGTAAAAGATATGAAAATCCAAAATCATGTGTGAATTTGAAATATACTGTGGAAGTAAATCATTAACCTACCATCTGGTAAGATTTTCGGGGACGAAAATCCCTAAAGGGGGGAGAGTTGTAATAGCCCGATTTTAGGCTTAGTCGGAACAGTGGTTTCGGGACCACAAATCCGACGAAAAAAAAATGTAATGGCTTGAATTTTTAGAGGTGTCAGAACGGTGATTCGAGATCACTAAATTCGACAAATGGGTAGAAAATATTATTAATTTAGTAAGTATAAGTTAAATATGAAGTTAGGAAAATTTTTGAAATAGTGAATAGTGCACTAGAAATAAATATTAAAATAATTAGAATCGAAATGAGGTATCAAGACCTCGGGGATTTTAAACTGAGCCATAAATATTTTTATAAATATTTATGGAGTGTTAAAAAGTTAGTATTAAAGTTTCGTTAAGAAATTTTAAAGTTCCGATAATTAATTGAACAAAAAGGACTAAATTGTAACAAATGCAAAATTTTGGGAAATGATTAAATAGCTTAAATGATAAAAGGAAGAGGGCTTAAAAGGCAAATAGACCCAAGGTCTATTTGGGCTGGACGGCAGAGGCATGAAATCAGCAAGAAAGTAAGGAGAATTAAGGGCAAAATTGGAAAATTGCAAAATTTGCTTAATAAAGTTAGGACCCAAGTGGAATTATCTAGATTTCTCTTCATTTTTCTGAATTCTCATCAGCTAAAACACCATGGAAGGGCTTCTTCAAGCTGGTTCTTCATATTTTTATTACAAGTAAGTTCAATTCTTGACTATTTCTTGAAATTTTTGTATTTTTATGACTTTTACAACTAGGCCCACTTGTTAAATCCATTAGTTTTTGATTTTATGAAAGAAGTTGAAAGTTGATATGAATATGTGCTGGAAGTATATGATGATTTAGCATGAAATTAGAGCTTTAAATTGTTCATATGCTGATTTTATTGAAAGAATTGAATAGAAAGTGAATGTTTGGGACCTAATAGTAAAAGAGTTTGAAGATAGAGTTATATGTGGAAATTCTGAATTTCAATAGTTGTGTAACAACTTATAATGTCTAGTAAAGTACTAATTGAGAAAATTAGATTAATTGAGGGGTTAATTGAGAAAGGACCGAATTGTATAAACTGTGAAATTTGGGGCAAAATGGAAATCAACATTTTGCACTAAAGCAGTTTTGGACAGCAGCAGTAGTGTAACTTTGAAAAATCACCAAAAATTGTAGAGATTGAATTAGAGGATGAATAAAATATGAAACTAAAGCTTATTGAGTCTAGTTTTTTATAAAAGAAATGATGTGAGCAATGGAATTGTAAATCATGAGATATAATAGATTTTGTGAGACAAGGTCAGAATGAATTCGGGTTCCCCTGTTCTGACTTTGGAAAATCATTAAAAATTGTACAAAAATGATTATGAGTTATAGTTTATATGGTTAGAATCCTTAATGAGTCTATTTTTATAAGAAACAAGCTAAAACATCATCCGAATTCTGTACAATGAGATAATTAATTTTTAGTGAAGAGTGGTCGGAACTGTCAGACAGCGAAACAGGGGAAACTTTAAAGAATAAACTGTACTATTTGGCTGAACCAAAAATTATGAAAATTTTATGGTATGAAGATATGTGAGTCTAGTTTCAGGTAAAATTAACGGATCTTAATTTGGAGCTCTTTAGCTCCGGATAAAAATAATTTAGTGACTTTGACTCGGATAAACAGCTTTGAATATACATGTTAGTGAATATTGAAATTATGGTTAATGTTGTTTAAGTGTGTTATACACATTAAGGATGTGGAATGGAGAGGAGGAGGAGGAAAATTGGGAAATATATGAATGATTCGTGTATAAATGGTCATATGTTTGATTATAACTCATAAACGATGAAATATGAATGATGCTTATTTTTGTGCATTATTGGTCATGGTTTAAGCTCATGTGTGAAAATAAAGTTTCATAGTATGTGTGTATGGTATATTCAATATATGATTTGGCATGAAATAATACCATGAATGGTTTATGAATTAACACATGTTGGTAAGCCTGATATATGAATAAATGATCAAATTGAGCGGAACGCCGGATTTGAGTACTTCTGATCAAGTGACAAAGTGATAAGTGGTAGCTTTAGCTACACTTATCTGATCAAGTGACAAGTGGAAAGTGATAAGTAATAGCTTCGGCTATACTTATCTGATCAAGTGACAAAGTGATAAGTGATAGCTTCGGCTACACTTATCTGATCAAGTGACAAGTGAAAAGTGATAAGTGATAGCTTCGGCTATACTTATCTGATCAAGAGACAAAGTGATAAGTGATAGCTTTAGCTACACTTATCTGATCAAGAGACAAAGTGATAAGTGGCTACACTTATCTGATCAAGAAACAAAGTGATAAGTGGCTACACTTATCTGATCAAGAAACAAAGTGATAGGTGGCTACACTTATCTGATCAGGGACAAGTGATAAGTGATCATACGTAAGACCATAGTTATACTATGGCAAAGTGAAAGTGAAGTACTCAATTTTTCCGTGACCGTTCCGTAATTTGATTAAGGATGGTAAGTGACAAATGGGCCCAAAAGAATTAAAGTAAATGGATAAGTGGTAGTGTATTTATATCAGGACGATGTTGTTATTCAAACTAAAGTGATATTTTCATTGCTGAATTGAGAATTTCATAAATGTGTTATTGAATGGTATAATCAATAAACATTGAGTTAAATGGTAAATACGTATTAGTTTTGAATTTGATGTCATTGAATTGTACGTGAATTAAATGGAAATTGCTAGTGATATGATTTAAATTATGAGCATGAGAAATTGCGAATTGAATGAAATGGAAATGAAGCATTAAATTGCATGAGTATGTATCGGGTCTCGCAGGCCCTAATTATTATGATTATAATATTTTGAGGATATATTGTGAAAAGTTATAGAAACATGTTAATTATTTTGAAAGTTTTAATTTTGATGAAATTTTATAACTCGGTTAAATACGTTTACAAGTGTATGTGTTTTGGTAATGCCTCGTACCCTATTCCGGTGTTGGATACGGGTAAGGGGTGTTACACTCATGAACGTAATCTAGGTCACAAAACACTTAATTAATCAAGTATACTTAAATAAAAATTCAAACAAATATAAATGAGACATTAATTATGCAAAGTAAGTTATGATGCAACATTTCCCTTAATAACCAAACAAAATGCTAAATATAAGAGCCTAAAATGTACGAAATATGGGCACTTATCACTCAATGAGTAGGCAATTCCTTTACGGTGAAACAAAATAGCTAACGATATAAGGCAAATTTAATGTTATATTGTCAAGAACTCGAGTGAGGACAAAATCAAACCTAAAGGCAAAGATGTTCACACGATTCAATAGAACCCGAGGCCACATCATGATTTTCGTACCAAAACCGTCATTCTCTCAGCCGCTTAAGCCTCCCTTGTTAGGGAACAAAAGAGCAAAGATAACAAAAGTTATCACAAGACCAAAACATAGTAGGACAGAAAGCCGCCTGTCAACCAACCTCCACGATTGACGGTAGATACTCCAACGCCTTGACCTATCCATGGGTGGGTCGACGGCAAATGAGAAATGGAGCCTAGAGAATGTCGATAAACCAAAAGGAGCATTAGGTGCCAACAAAAACAGTGATCATTGGGCATCACCAATCAACCCCTCTGAACATTCAAAACTTGAAAAACTAGATAGCAATGGGGATGATTGTGACCAATAACCTTCCAAAACATCTGCGAAAGAAAAAGAAGAGAGAGAACAAAGGCCCTAAGGTTGAAAAAGAGACACCAAAGAAGGACGAAGTAATGATTGCAATAGGCAGGAGTGAGTAGCGCTATCTAGGAGGTTGGATGGTCACTTATGTGTGATGAGTTTTTCTCTCTTTAGTACTTGTGGCAGAAAGAAGGGAAAGAATTTTTGAACTTTTTTTAATCCATTGTTATAAAGTTAATTGTACGGGTAAGCAAAACTTGATTTGATTAATTTTTTTTCGAATTTTGAGTTAATCGAATTAAGTTATTTGGTTTTTTCGAATTAACTCGGATAAGTAATTAGATTTTTCGAGTTCGAGTTGAGTTAAATTTTATAACTCGAAGTATTTGACTAATAGTTTGATGTAAATTCCCATAGGTCCTTGACTGTTTTAAAAACGTGCAACTTGGTCCTCTAAAAAAATTACAAAAAATCAAAATAACCCTAAAAATTGAAAATATTTATAAAATATTTTTTCAAAATTTTATAAATATATATAAATTCAAAAAATTAAAAATTATATAACAATTATTAATTTTTTAAAAAAATATATAAAAATGCCAAATTATATTTTTAAAAATATAAAAAATGACAAGTTTGAGAACTTAAACAATTAAATTATCATACTATCTTTTTTTTTCTCTTATTTTGATTTCAACTAAAAAATTAGTTATATTGTCAACAAGATTTTAATATGATCAATTTAAGTTATTTAATTTAATTTGAATAAATTTATTCAACTCACTCGAATTTTATTTTACTCGGCTTGATTTTTTAAAACCGAATTAGGATAATGGATTGTATTTGATATAATAAAATGTGATTTTGGTAAACTGAATATAAATATTATTTTAGATGAAATATATTTAACACCAACCGATCTCAAATGTGTTATCATTAAAAAGAGAAAAAATAATGAATGTATTTGTTTTCCGTCACATTAATATGTTATTCAGTCTAAATTTTGTGGGATTTGAAGAAAAGAGATCTAAATTATATTTATTTTATTATAAAATTAAACTTATAAAAGTCCAAAAAAAGCAAAAATACTAATTTTTTTCTTAAAAAGGTGAAACTTCACAAGAAAATTAGAGCCAGGCAGTCCCCAGTCGGGTCTTCCTGTTTTCGTGAACTGGAATGCGACCAAAAAAGAAGGGCCAACTCTTTCTCTTTACAAATATAAAAGAGAGACAATGCAACTCTCTCTTCACCCAATCTCTTTCTGTAATCTTCTTTTTCAAGCCTAAGCTTGTTCTGATTTGACTCCCTCCTAACGCTGCCTTCTACAGATCACAGTACCTGAAGAAAACCCCTTTTTCCCCTCCTATTCTCTTCTACTATTTAACCCTCTTACAATTACCATCTGCCTACCCAAGTTTCTTTAATAATTTCTTTTTTGCTCTTATCAAAGGTATGATCTTGTTGTCTATCCAATATGTTTCTTTCTCTCTCTCTCTCTTTTGTTTCCGAAAATTTTTAAAGCTTTTCATCACCAAGCTTTGATTTCTAACGTGTTTTCGTGGAAGTTTATTCTATTTGTTTTCATTTTATTTGGTTTTGGAGACATGGGTTGTTTCAAATTTGACATAAAAACCAACTGACACTTGATTTTGTAGCTTGTTTCTTTTTCCTGCCTTCTATGTTTTGCCATTGTAATGTTAGATTGAAATCTGGGTTTTGATTTTGGGCTTCTTATATTGTTGTTATGCATCTCAAAATTTGATTCTTTTGTTTCCTCCTCTTTTACTTCGTTCTTGTTTGACATGTAATTATATTACTTATATGTGATCCATGATATTTTTCTTTTAAATGCGTTTGGTTTACATTTGTGTCCTAGATCTGAGAAATAGGTTTTCTTTTGATTTGATCATTTTTATCTTTCCATGTGTATTGATCAGGAGAATCTTGTATTGGAGGCATTGGTTCTCCATGGTGAGCCATTAATCATCAATTTGTTTCCATAATATAAATTCATTTATATGAAATTTGTTCTTCTCTTATCTGTTAAAAGAAGAATGGACTTTTGCTAACAATCTAATTGAGTTTTAGTTCAGCTGTAGCTAAAAAAGGTGTAGCTTTATTGTGATTTGATTTGGTTTTGGTTTATAATCATCAGGGTGAAGCCCCGGCATTCTGTTTTGACAATCTACAAAATGGATTTGGTTTAAAACCCAAAGGCTTGGAGACCTCTGCCGACGTTGGTGACAAAACGGTATGATAATTTAATGCCTAAATTTGGTGTTCTTCATAAAGTGTTTCACTTTTTTTCACTGTCTGTTATCTCTTAGCTAGCATGTTCAATCATCTTTTTTGATTGAGGATTGGCGTTTATTTCTCTTGGCAGTTTGTAATTGGTGGGGCAGACAATGATTCCACATCATATATTGGGGTTAAGATTTATGACAAATCTACAGGCAAATGGTTAGTTTTGGCTAGAAGAAACCACTTAGTTTGTTCTTCCAGGTTCCAGTTTAGAGTGGGAAGTTAAATTGTTTCTGGTATTATTTTCAGGGTGATCCCTACAGTTCTGGGAACAAAACCAAAGGCATCTAAAGGCCATTCGGCCATTCTTTTGAATGAAGATCGAATAATGATAATTATTAGGGGTTCCACCCCAGATGACTGCATTTGGTTTCTTGAGGTTGGTATTTTGAAAACTTAAGGATCTTTTGAGGGTTAATATAGGATGAACTTCACATACTCTGCAGTTAGAATAGTTAATTTCTTGCGGAATTAACTCGGTGATTCTGAATTGCATAAAAGGTATTTGTATATTTTGTTGCCTAAAAGTGTTCAATCTGTTCCAATATTTGTAGGTGGACACCAAGTATGTTAAGGAACAGAGAAAAATTTTGGGGACTGAAGTTGTTGCCTGGAGTAGGGGTGTGAGGGGTGATGCTGAGAAGCCGGTTGTTATCAGTGGTCCTTCTGGAGTTGGTAAGGGGACACTAATAAACATGTTGATGAAGGAGTTCCCATCTATGTTTGGGTTCTCTGTCAGCCACACAACCCGTGCACCAAGGGGCAACGAGAAGAATGGAGTTCATTATCATTTTGCTGACCGGAGTGTAATGGAGAAAGATATAAAAGATGGGAAATTTCTTGAGTTTGCTTCTGTTCATGGGAATCTCTATGGAACTAGTATTGAAGCTGTTGAGGCAGTAGCAGACTCTGGGAAGGTAAAACAGTCTTTCTTACTGTTCTATTAATAATAGTTGAATTCCTAATGTTGATTTGAAAGTTGCACTTGGGGAACCAAACTGTGAAATGGAACGCTTAAGCATGCAATATCATCAGTTCAGGATGTTAGGTTATTTTCTTACGGTAACAAAGCACTTAAGCATGTCAGATCTCATGAAATTATAGTTATACTTATGTCAACCCTTCCTTTAACAATTTATGAATTATGTATAATCTCCTTGCATATTGTTACGAGGGGAGTACCAATGGTATATAATGTCTCTTGTATATACGTTAGTTAACTTGATAGCCTTTAGATAATATCATGTTCGTATTGGACAAGATGGTGCGACATTGAATTTTGGATTTCTGGTTGTTGTATTTCAGAAAGTGTATCAAGGGTTCTTGTTGGTATAGCATTCTTTACTTGAAAATTACCTTTCTGCTCAAATTAATTTTTCCCCCCAATATAGAGGTGCATTCTTGACATTGATGTTCAAGGAGCGAGGTCAGTGAGGGCAAGTTCTCTTGATGCCATTTTCATTTTTATCTGTCCGCCCACAATGAGAGAGCTTGAAGAGCGGCTCCGTGCAAGGTGAATCAGTACTGTCCATTTGATATTTATCACTATACCATAATCCTAGTCTTGTAATAACTAGAATGCTGTAAATAGGGGGACTGAGACAGAGGAGCAAATCCTAAAACGACTACGGAATGCGGAAGCAGAAATTGAGCAAGGGAAATCTTCTGGCATCTTTGATCATATATTATACAACGATAATCTCGAGGAGTGCTATGAGAATCTTAAGGTGACTTCTTTTTCCCTTGAACTGTATCATATGCATCTTAACTTCTTTTGATAAATATCCTTATCCAATGAATTCAATATGATATAGGAGCTCCTAGGGCTGAATGGAAGTGCACCAACTAATTATAAGCCATGTAAGAAGATTATTTTCTCCATTGCTTTATTTATTTTTATTGTAAACAGAAAGTAATTGAGTTGAAATGTCATCCAGCACCCAAAGGGATTGATCTGCCTTTGAACCATTCTGTGTCAAAAATCGATAACAAGATCCTCATAAATTGTGAGACTCTGGAACTCGAGAAAGCGTCAAAGAACTTGTAAGTTTATACTTGCTCTTTCCCTTGTTCTTAAAGCAGGAGAATGAGTTGAAGAAAGCATTTGTGGTTTATTCAGGATTGCATTGGATGTGTCGTCACTAAAAGGTGGGGCACCCGGTCGGACAAGAGGACTAAATGTCTATGCCCTTGATTCATTTTCAGATGGCTTAAATGAGAAACTGAGCTAACGACTGCAACGAACCCTTAACATGGTTTTGTTGTATTTGACAAAAGGGGAACTATGATAAGAAAGCTTTATTCTTTGCTTGTTTAAGAACCAGGATGTAGTATTTGAACAATTAGCAATTCCTACATGGGGCAATGAGAGAGAATTCATGATTTGTGCGGCAATGGATAGTGCTGAGCCAAGTAGTAAGTGAATATATATTTGATTGGAAGACATGGGTTTGTCTGTCTGTGTCAATCCAAGAAAAAGAAGCATCACAAGTTGACTGTTGAATGGATCAAAGGTTAGAATAGAATGAAACAGATGATAACGAAATTTGATCAATAAATTTGTTTTATCCAAATAATGAATAGATTCCAATTGAAGGGAAAAATAGCTGACAGATGTGTTCGTGGTACACAAAGAATTTGATCAGATTAGGAGTCTTGAATGAGAATTTGTAAAAACTAAAGTAGATATTTGATTTTATCTTAATTTGGTTGCTACTTCAACTTAAACCTTCTTTTTTCCCTGCCTTTTGAACTATGAAGCTCGTCGAGTTGAAATTAGAATAAAATGTGTCTGTGACAACTGACAAAGGATCACATGGATCTCTGTGTGTCAGTCATACCACCACCCTACCATTTAATATTTCTTTTTTCCAGAATCATAGATGCAGTAATAGAAATATTCTTACCTTTTTTCTTTTTTTATTTAATTATAAGTATCTCATTCGTAACCACAGATGTTATAAATATAAAAATTTATTTTCATTTATATTTGAAATATTTTAATTTAATAATTTATAGCATAAAAATATCTAAGACTTTAAAATTTAAATAACTTAATTTAATTACCTGTAAATTATAAACATTGATATTATTTATATGTTAATAAAATCAAATCAGGAGAAAATAAATAATTTTTTATATATGTATATAAAATACACAAATATATATATATATCTTGAAGTAATTATATATTATTTTCTAAAATATTTATTTTATCTAAAAAAAATTTAATAGGAAGATTTGCTTAAAAAACTAATTTTATTTGTAAAGTTTCAAATATAAAGTAAATAATGAAAAATGTAACTAAAACCAAAATCTCTATAAATAAAAAAAAAGATTGTCCTATGTGAACGATCTACATCGTGTCACGTTTATGGCTTCAAAAACATCATTTGTCATGTACTGGATTTGATGTTAACATTTTAAAATATTTTTATGATAAATTATGTGTTTTTTTTTAATTTTAAACGAGTTGCCATATATATATTAATCAGGAAAATTTATTTTGCGTACTTTTCTGACTATATTATTTATGATTTTTTTAATTATTTAATAAAATGTTAATAATTTTTTATTATATTAATATATAATTAAGGTAATTTTTATTTTTATTTTTAACCTTAAATTCTAACTTTAAACAGTTTGAGTTCGAAATTCGAATTCATAATTTAAATTAAAAATAAAAATTATTAAAATTATGTGTTAATAATATAAAAATAATTATTAAAATATCATCAAATAATTAAAAAAAAGTCCATAATATTCCATAACATAATTTCTAATTAAACAAGTTGAATTAGATGGGGCTGAAGTAAGATATCAAAGTTTTGTGATATTATCCAAATTCAGTTTAATTTTCGATCAACCCAAACCAAAATAGAGATACGATGTTGGGGACCCACCCATATATATATATATATACTAAAAGCCAAATTTCTTTGTGGCCTATTTTATTTTCAAGTGTAGTGGTTGAGAATGAGATCCTTGCTTTATTTACTACTTGTATTTTTGCTCCCTTAAAATCACCGTATGAGTCGAGCAAGGCTCATCAAATTTCTTCACCTGGTTTCAACACACTCTCACTGGGTATTTTAAGAGGCTTTTTCTTCTTCTTCAAGACGATTTGAGAGAAAACCAAAAGCCTTTTTCATCGCTTCGACACTATGCCAATCATATTTGCTGTAAAAGAAAACCCAAGGAAATTTGGATTAAAATATTTATTATATATACATAATTTAATAAAGAGATAATATAATTTTTTGCCCCTAAACTTAACAACTAGGTTCACTTTGGTATTTATATTTTTTTGTCCATTTTAACTCCTAAACTTGAAAAATATAAAAATTTGATGTTATGGTACATTGAGACTTTGTCACTTCATTACTTGAATATATATATATATAAATTTTCAGGAGATAATGTGATACAATCTTATAGTGCCACATTCAGTGTTTTAATAATTGGATCGATGGTTGAACAAATCAAACCATCGATTCTCTATTCAATTAGTTTGATAAATTCGACCACTGGACCATTAATGATTAAATAAATAATTAAAATTCATAAATATATATAAAAAATTATTAAATCAGTTCAACCTGTTTAACTGTCATTTTTTGTCCTAATTTTCAATTTTTACCAATTTCAAGCAATTTTAGAGTCGATCAATCCAACTTATTGTTTAGACCGTTATATCGATCAATTCTTGGTCCATTCGATCTCATCCTGTTCTAGTAATGTTGATCGCATCATCAAATCTTGATAGAATTCAAATACAGAGACAAATGAATCTAGTTGCCTAATTCAAGGACCAAAGTCGATCGAAAAAAATACATGCACCAAAGTGCATCTAGTTGCTAAGTTCAATGCTCGATCCAGCTTTTAAACCTTTTTTTTTGTTTAAACTTATATTTTAGGCCTCATATTTATGTTCAAATCCTACCAAATTTCAAATAAACTTTCGAGTTTGGACAAATAATCAGATTCTTAAACAAATCTAATATATATGTATTACTATAAATATTTATTTCTCGAATGTAAATCTCTTTTTCTTCTTTCTTAAAATATTTACTAGAGTGAATCCAATAATTAATCTTGCATTCTGTATCAGTATCAAGTGTAAATCTTTTAAGTAATAGACTGGAATTAATTGTACATAGCTTACAAACTAAAATCAAAATCGTTTTTTAATGCCATGTCGAAATATTGAATTTATTTAAGCACTTTGCTTAAACTAATTGCTTATTAGTTATTGAATTCATTTTAGGTCATTCTACAACTTTTTAGATTTTTTTGAGAATATTATATTTTTTTTATGAAAGATGTGGATTTGAATTGATGGAGAAAGATTTCGACTCCCATTTGAGTTTAGATCATTTTGTGATACATTGAACTCAGCACCAATAAGCACAGAAGTCGTACTATCTTAAAATGTCTGAATCATTCCTCTCTCCTGTAAGTTCTCTAAGTTGCAAAGATAATATATCTTTTCAAAACTCTCTCAAACATTTATAATCCCTAAATCATTTCAAATACTTCCAATGTAACAACCTCTAACCCTTATCCGTCGTCGGAACAGAGTTATGGAGCATTACCTGACTTTTCAGAACAATTTCAATATTAAACAATTCAACAAAGATACACATCATAAATTAATCATATTGTCCCTTTTATAGGCCTTCGGGACCCTAAATACGAATTAAAAACAAATCGGGACTAATTCGGGTTCTTTGAGATTTTTTCGCGAAATATCAAAATTTTTCCTAAGTGCAGGGCACACACGCCCGTGTGGCCAAGGGACACGCCCGTGTGACCCTATGACATGCCCATGCTTTAGGCTGTATCCTAACCCGTGTAACTCCCTGACTACATCACACGGCCAAGACATACGTCCGTGTGCTAAGCCGTGTTCCTTACATAGCTGAGACACATGCCCAAGTCTCTGCCCTTATTGTAGTACCTGAGTATTCTGTTTTGAAATTTTAAATTGCAGGGACACACGGCCAAACCACACGCCTAAGTGATAGTTGTGTGTCTCACACGGTCTGGTCACATGCCCGTGTGTCAGGCCAGATGGACTCAAAATGAGCCTTGCACATCAAGTTTACCAACCCTTCAAACTTAAACAACAAACCATTCAAAAATCAATTATTCAACCAATCCAAAACACATTCAAATATGCCTAAAACATGTCAAAACTATCAATCTAAGGACCTAACTAATATACTCTCATAAGTGTTTACAAATATTGTCCAAATAATTCATTTAACTTCATTCAAATCAAAACTAATTTCATACCAAAATATACTATTTTGTAACCTTAACATATCATATAAACTTATATATATGTAACCAATAGTGTCTTGTAACATATTTTACATTCACCATTTCAAAATAACCTGTAATAGCTCAAATTTCAGCAATGTCAGAAATAGTGGTTCGAGACCACCAAATTCAAAAAAATGAACTCGTAGATTATATTATTTAATATTTATGAGCCAAATGTAGCTTTTAAAAGATTTTTGGAATAGCAAATTGTGTTTTATAAAGATTTATTTGGTCAAGAAATTAAGAAAAAGAAGTATCAAGATCCCGGTGTTATAAATCGAGCCATAAATATTTTTATAAATATTTATAAGGTGTCAATAAGGTAGTATTAAAATTTCGTTAGAAAATTTTGACGTTTGGGTGATTAATTAAATAAAAAGAACTAAATTGAAAAATGTGTAAAAGTTGCTAGAAGGATTAACTAGCTCAATTGTCAAATGAGAAAGGACCTAAAGTGTAAATAAGCCAAAAGGAGATACTTTGGCAGCAAAAGCACAGAAAGATCAGAAAAATTGAGGAAATAAGGACAAAATGGGAAAATAACAAAATTTACTAAATAAAAAGGGGGCTAGAATGGAATATCTAGAATTCTCTTCATTTTCATTAGCTGGAAAACAGCCATGGAAGAGGGTTCAAGCTGGTTTTCATACTCTAGATTCATGTAAGTTTAATTCTTGCTTTCTCCTTGAAATTTCTAAGATTTTAAACTTTTACAATTGGGTCCAACTTACTATGTCATTAGTTTTTGATTCTATGGCTAATTTTTAAAGTTTTTATGGATGAGTGTTGGAATCATATGATGAATAAATATAGAATTGAAGCTTTAATTTTGATGTATGATGATTTTATCAAGTAAAATTGATGGAAATTGATTTTAGGACCTAATTATGAAAGAGTTCAGAATTAAGGTCTAGTGTTAAAGTTCTGATTTTCAGAGGTTATGAAGTAGTTTAAAATGATAGACTAAAGTATTAATTGAGAAAAATTAGCTCAATTGAGGGGTTAATTGAGCAAGGACTGAATTGTATGAACTGTGAAATTTGGGGTAAAATGAAAATCAACATTTTGCATTAAAACTGTTTTGGACAAAAGTAGTAGTCTAACTTTGAAAAATCACCAAAAATTTTAGAAATCGAATTAGAGGATGAAAAAATATGAAATTAAAGCTTATTGAGTCTAGTTTCTTATAGAAGAAATGATGTAAGTAATGGAATTGTAAATCATGAGATATAATACATTTTATGAGAGAATGTCAGAATGATTTTGGGTTCCTATGTTCTGAATTTGGAAAATCATCAAAAATTGAAGAAAAATAATTAGGGGCTTAAATTTATATTTTTAAAATCATGAATGAGTCTATTTTCAATATAAATAAACGGGAATACTATTCGAATTCCATACGAGGAGATAATTAATTTTTAGTGAAGAAGGGTCAGAATTGTTAGACAGCAGAACATGGGTGACTTTAAAGAATAAACTGTACTTATTAGTTAAACCAAAAATTCTGAAAATTTTATGGTAAGAAGATACGTAAGTATATTTCAGGGAAAATTAGCGGATCTTAATTCAGAGTTCTGTAGCTCAAGATAAAAATAATTTAGTGATTATGACATAGATGAACAGCTTGAATATTCATATAAGTAAATAGTAGAAATTATAGATAATGTTACTTACAAGTGTATTATATACATTAAGGATGTGGAATGGAGAGGTGGAGGAAAATATGTGAGTGACTTATGCATAAATTGATCATATGCTCGATTATATTTGGTAAATGTTAAACTTTGTTAAAATGAAAAATGTTATAAAATCTTGTTTGAATTAAATGTTATATATGTTAAAGAATAATTTCAATATTTGATATTACCTAATAAATGAATATATGATATTGCTTAGTAAATGTCTAGCCAAATATAAAAAATATATATATATGTTATAAGTGGAATATGTGTGAAAGAATGTGGTAAGTATTTTCAGAGCTCATTCACATGAACCTGTCATTTGAAATTGTGATAGACAGGAAGAAATAGTGAATAGCATGCTTATGTATGGTTATACGTATTTATCTGAAACACAAGAAAATGATGGTTATATATTTGATATATGGAGACATGAGATTATGATATATGAACATAAAATATATTTTATAATTGTATTCGTTCATAATTATAGAATTGTGCAATTCAAGTGTACTATTTGTATAAAGATGGTATTTCAAATGATTTGATGAGTAAAGCTCCACTGTGAATAGTCTGAAATCAAGATAAATTGTTATGAAAGCGTATTTAAAATACATAGATATGATTGTTATAAGTTATGTGAATAAATGATGTGTAAAAGTATATGCATATGAGAAATTTAATGAAAGTTGAGCCCATACATGTTTCTTAATATTTATATGAATTATATGACTAACAATGTGATAAAAATAGGTATTAGGGCTCATGATCAATTCGAATAATTATGCTTTGCATAATTATGTTGAATATAGAGAAGCGGTAAGTTAATTACCATGTTATACGAAGTTATTAAATATTACATGTTTACTTTGTTTTACTTTTTCCCCTAATTAATAATGATTCGATAAGCTTCGGTAATGCCTCGTACCCTGTTCTGATGACAGATACGGGTAGGGGGTGTTACATAACCAATATAAAACGTCCTAGGTACATGCCATTACCAAAAAGAAATTTACTTCACCACTTTGAGTTCGGGATCGGCTTTTAATGCTAATTTGACAATTCGACTTTAACCTAACCTGCACACGGAAACAAACCGTACGCTTAGTATAAAACTCAGTGGTATTTCTATAATCCGAATACTTCAAAGAAAATAATATTATAAAGCATCCACTTTTAACCATATGTAAACATTAATCAATCAATAATTCAATTCATCCATTTAACCTTTATTTCTCATCAATAGCTAATTCAAATAGATTTTCTCACTTTGATTCACTTAACATTTAGCAATAGCAATACTCTTTACATGAACCCTTGGTTCATGCATTTCATTTGCATAATTTAATTCAATGTCAAATTTCTAATTCACATTCAATATCAATCTTACTGCCAATTCATTTATTTACCCCTATTAACAGAACTCAGACTTGGACAAATATACGGATCCAATCAAAACACACCAGTATGGCTCCCAATGCCTCATCGAATAATTCGAAGTAATAGATTGACACCCAGTGTCTCATCAGCTGCGCCTAAATAAATTGGTACCCATTACCTTATCGAATTTATCCGAAATAATAATATGACACCTAGTGTCTCATCAACTCGTGGTTGAAGTATTCCTAAACACTTCCAATCCTATGGCATGCCAACTATGTCCGACTCAGCCCGATATAGTTAATAGGATTTTCAAATCACTTTTCAATTTCCAATGAATACACATTTCAAATAATCACACATATATTCATAATTCAATTCAATTTGTAATACCCTGAAAATTTTTACAGTAAGATATTATCCTTGATATAGTAAAATGAGGAAATAAAGTGACAAAAAGGAAAATTTTGAGTTATGTCAAAATTGAGAAGTGTATTATGATATATTAATTTAAGAAAGGACTAAATTGTAAAAGTGAGAAAATTTTTGTTGCACAAGAGTAAATACTCAAAATTTGAGGGGTTAAAGTGTAAATATGAAAAATTTGAAGGACCAATAGTGTAAATATTTTAAGAGTGGAATGATCTAGTAACTAAGGAAAATGGATGAATTAGGACCTAATTGAATAGGTGAAGAACTATGAGGGACTAAATTACAATTTTACCAAATTAAATGATGATTCAAGGATGGAATTTTAAAAGATAATGAAGGGAAAATGGTCAATTGGAATAGAGAGAAATCTAGAAAGCAATGATGATGTTGGAGATATTTTAGATTAAATAAATAAATAAATATTAATTTATTAATATTTTAATTTAATTTTTAAATGATATTTTATTATTATTTTATTTAGTATATATAAGGAAAAAAAGATGAAGAATCATCATCTTTTTTCCATGCACCCAACATATGAAGAGAAAAGGAAGAAAGAAACTTTTTTTTCTTTACAATTTGGTCCTTCTACCAAAAATTCACCATTTTCACCTAAAAATCAAAAGAATTTCCATAGCTACCAAGAGAGAAAAATGTTAAGGAGGCTATGGGAGGTTAAAATATCAAGTTGGATTCAAGAAATGAAAGCTGAAGGAGAGAGAAAATCAAGATGAAGGTTGAAATCAATAGAACAAGGTAAGAACATCATGATTTCAATATATTTTTAAGTTTGATATTATTGAAAAAGCATGGGATTGATGTTAATGTAGAGTTTCCTTACATATGATCCTATGTTCTTGATATGTTAGTGAAGAGAAAATAAGAGAAAGTGATGAAAAATAGTGTAGAGAAAGAAAATAAGGGTGTTATAAACATGGTAATTAATATCTTGCACTAAAACAGTTTTGGACAACAACAGTGGTCTAACTTTGAAAAATCATAAAAAATTTTGGAAATTGAATTAGAAGTTTAATAAAATATGAAATTAAATTTTATTGAGTCTATTTTTTCATAGAAGAAATGGTGTAAGCAATGAAATTGTAAATTGAGAGATATAACAAATTTAGTTAGATAAGGTCAGAATGATTTTGGGTTCCCCTGTTCTGACTTTTGAAAATCATAAAAAATTTAAGAAAAATAATTAGGCTCTTAAAGTTATATGTTTAAAATTATTAATGATTCTATTTTCAATAGAACAAACGAGAATATCATACGAATCCTGTATAATGAGATAATTAATTTTTAGTAAAGAAGAGTTGGAACTGTCAGACAGCAGAATAAGGGTGACTTTAAAGAATAAACTGTACTTATTGGCTAAACAAAAAATTCTGAAAATTTTATGGAAAGAATATATATGAGTCTAGTTTCAGTTAAAATTAGCGGATCTTAATTTGGAGTTCTATAGCTCTAGATATAAATAGTTTAGTGATTATGACGCAGATAGACAGCTTGAATATTCATAAAAGTAAATAATAAAAATTATAGATAATGTTACTTACAAGTGTGTATATACATTAAGGATGTGGAATGGAGAGGAGGAGAAGGAAAAATATGTATGAATATTCATCTAGCATGGCTAATTTGCATATTTTAGGCTTAGGGACTAAATTGAATAAAAGTAAAATTTTATGGGTAATTTTGTAAAAATGTCAAAAATGACCAAATTGCATTAAATGGATTATTTTATTAGTTAAATTATAAAATTGAATAAAATTATTAATTTAGTTCAAGATCGGGGGAAAACATGTTTTAGGGATTAAATTGAAAAGAGTTGAAATTATGAAAAATTCTGATATTTTATAGAATTCATGGACTGTTATCAATATGTATGAGAATAATAGCTGGAAATAAGGATTAAATTGCAAGAATTTTATTTTCCTGACCCTAAGGATGAAATCGTCATTAATTAAAAGTTTAGGGGCAATTTTGCCTAGAGCATTAATTCAATGCATTAGAATATGAAATGAATGAAAATGATGATCAAATTTACTTATAAAGATCCGAACGACTCAAATACGATACTTGATCGTGGAAAAGAAAAGATATCGGATTAATGAAATTGTAAATGCAAACAAGCAATAAGGTAAGTTTGTGTAACTTGAATTGTATTTTTAAATACTTGAAATATGTGGTTATGTGATGAAAATATGATTTGAATGTTCAATTCATGATAATTGATGAAATATTGATAATACTCGATATAAATTGAAAATAAATCCCGGTTGAATGGAATGGAATTCGATGGATCATTGGAAAAGGAATTGACGGTAAAAATGATCTAGCCCGGACGGGTGATCTTATTCTGATATAGCCCTCCTGAAGAATACGTGTAAAATGGATTTAGCCCGGACAGGTAATCCAAATTAGGGTTTGAATTTAGCCTAGACTGGTAATTCAGATCCAAGCTCATTAGAGTAATTGTCGTTGCAAGGGATTTAGCCTGGACTGGTAATCCCGACAATACTCTATGAGTTTATATTACAGGGGATTTAGCCTGGACTGGTAATCCTGCTGTAAGGATGAGGTTCGCGGGAGTGTGCTTTCTGAAATGAAATGTGTAAGACCATGGTTGAAAGATACCATGGCAACGTGACATGAAATGAATAAGACCATGGTTGAAAGATACCATGGCAACATGATATGAAATGTGTAAGACCATGGTTGAAAGACACCATGGCAGAATGATATGAAATGTGTAAGACCATGGTTGAAAGATACCATGGCAATGTAACATGAAATGAACAAGACCATGGTTGAAAGATACCATGGCAACCTGATAGAAAATGAGTAAGACCATAGTTGAAAGACATTATGGCATCATGTCGAAGATAAATAAGACCGTGGATGGGAGATGCTATGACATCAGTTGAACAATTGATATTTAGGTAATATGTATCAGATGATGAATGGTTATATGAAATGGTTTTGTGAAATGTTTACAAGAATTGGTCATATAGAAATATATGTACAAAATAGTTGAATGAAATAATTAAGAAGATAGATAAATGAAATAAGTATAGGTACATGTAATTTAATTTATGTTAATTTTAATATGAGCTATTACCGAAATAAATATACATAAGATATATGGAAATCATGGTGCGTGAAATAATGATATAACGAAATGAATGATATGCTTATGAAGAAACAGTAAGAGAATAATATGTCTCGTGACATGTACATATATGATTATCTTGAAATGTTGATACAAGGAAATTATGTAAGTAAAAACAATTATTAAACTCAAGTGTGACACGTCGAGAAATTAAGTATATCAATGTTGAATTTATATGAAATATGTACTAGTATACTAACAATGTTGTTGTTTGATGCTTATACAAGTGCCAAGCTGTTGATTGAATGGTAATATATTTATTTATATGATGCATTGAATCGGTAAGTATTTAATTTTTTTTAGGTGATTTGCAAATTCTAGTAATGCTCTGAAACCCTATTTCGACGACGGATACGGGTTAGGGGTATTACACAATTCAATTCGATACCAATACTCACCTCAATTCCACTTACCATATATATATAATAATAAATGCAACAATTAATAATTAGCTTTGGATTATAAAAATACAAACCAGAATTCTCAAGCTACTCTTTGTTAATCTTGTCTTTTTCTTTCTTAGCCGAGGTCTCTCGCTCAACATTAGCTACGGAATTAAAACAATTAAAAATCATCAATACAACACAATTTCACATTGAATATTTTAATTTATACACAACTTTTGCCTAAATTCTAATTTAGTCCTAAACCGAGACTAGCTTTATTTTCCCTAAACTAATTCCATATTTTCATTCAATTCCCACTTTAGACTAATTTCAACTTTCAAATTTCACCATAAACCCTAATTTCAAAAAGTCTCTCAATTTAGTGCTTATTGCTCAAAACTTATAATTTATTTTAAAATTCAATCCATTTTTCACTTCTAACTTGAAATTCTATTAATTTAACCCCTAACACTTCAACTTTTTCAACATGAGCAACATCTAAAAATTCACTAACTTCTAAAATTTCAACATAAATCAAGTAGTACTTTCTTTTAGGACTCTAAAAACATCAAAATTACAAGAAAAGAGATTAAATTGACTTATCAATTTGAGTTTAAACCTTAAAACCCTAATTTTTCTTTCCTTTTTCTTTCCCTTTTTCCTTCTCTGTTTCGTCCTTCTCCTTCTTTGTTTTTCTATTTCATTTGTTTTATTTTTTTATTTTATGTTATCATATTATTATATTATTATATTATATTATAATAATTACTTAAATAATAAGTAAATATATAATAATTATAAATATATGTATATTATTTATACACATCGAAGTTATTTTTACCACGAAATTATTTTTACCACATATGTCAATTTATAGTTTAATTGCTTATTTAGTCCCTTTACTTTTCTTTTAATCTATAATTAAACTTTCACTCTTTATTCAATTTAATCCTTTCACCTAATTAACCTTAATTCAAGCTAATTCATCTAGCCAAAACTTAATTAACCACACAACTTACTTCGTAAATATTTTTAATAAATATTTACGAATTCATTTTACGAAAACGGTGACCCAAAAATACACTTTTCGATAACCATAAATTTCGAGTGGTTACATCCAAAATTCTACTAGTGTTTTTTTTCTTGCCATAATTCAAAACATAATTTTATGAAAGTTGTCATTATTTTTTTTACCAATATTATGTTTTTTATTGTGTTTAATATTTGTATTTAATGAATTTATAATTCTTTTTAATAGCCAACATTTGTTGAATATGTTATTATTGTTTTGATTGTCATGGTAGTAAATTAGTGTTAATTTTATTAGATTCTTTGTCATTAAAGATTGTTGGAATCGTTAGAATTATTATATTATTATTGTTACATTTGTTGAATTTGTTCTATGTGCAGTACAAGAAATTTGTGTTATTGTTTTTGGTTGTAATTATAGCAAGTTAGTGTTAATTTTGTTGTATTCTTTATTATTACAAATTGTTTAAATCATTAAAAGTATAATATCATTCTTGTTGTTACATGGGTTGAATATATTCTACGTATGATTTAAGTGCGTGCTTTTGTTGTTTTTGTTATTGTGGTAAGCTAATGTTAATTTTGTTTTATTATTTGTTATTAAGAATTGTTGAAATTGTTAGAATTGTTTTTAATATTTTTTATTTAATATTTGACAACGTGAATTGCGAAGTATCGAGTCTAGTGTTTTTAGTGTATTATATTTTCAATTTTGTTTGATTCTTTACTATTAAGAATCGATAAAATTGTTAGAAATGTTTAGTAACGTCTCCGATACTGTTGCCGCCACCAATGGAGGGTAGCTTAACTACTTTTTTTTTTTTTGTTGAGAAAACCGTCATCATCTTCAGCTCAAGTTTTTGTGCTTGACTTTCCTTACCATTTTTAGAAAGTTACTCCCTAATAAGCTCTGAAAGTTACTTAATTGAATGTTTCATTAATGAATAAAGGAGTTTGGGGAATTTTATTATGGTTTTGCTTCTTTTATAGTCTATATCAGTGTATTAGGGTTTGTTGGTTGATAAACCCTAAAAAAATGAAGCCTTTTCCTGTTTAAGCCTTGAAGAAAAATTGATAGTAATTTGCAAAATTATATTTGGGTTCAAATTTTACGAAAGAATTACGGTGTATTTGGATGAAAATTTTTAAATTTATTGAGTTTTTAAAATGTTAGTATTTTACAATCTATCAATATAAAATAATAGAATTTATAATGATTTTGTTTGGATAAATAATTATTTTAAAAAAATTAAGATATTAGAATTTTAAAAATTAAAAAAATAATTATATTTAAAATAAATAATCTAAAAAGTATTCAATATAGATATTATATTTGCAAAAATTTATCAATAGTTTTAATAAAATAAAATATAAAATATATAGATTATAAATAAATGAAAATAAAAATTTGAAGTTCAAGTTTTTTATCTTATAGTGGGATCATGTATGTTAAATCAAATAAAATTACGAGAAATTGTGAAAAAGGAATTTGAAAAAAGAATTTGAATTACTTACAAATTTTAATTTTTTTTTATATTTACTCAAACAAATAAATTTATTTTTAGAATTTTAAAAATATTGATACAAATTAAATTTATTCTACAAATTCCTCACCCCACCCAAGTACACCTTTAGGGATTGTGCAAATTTTCCATACAAGGGGATTTGTCATTTCCTTCTACGTCGATTGTTGTTTTACATTGTTTTCCATTTTTAGCCTTTTAATTATGTGGATATTAAGTGTAAAAGATGTTGACGTGACAAATTTAGTCAATCCATTAATGAGATAACAATTAGGTGACTATTTTAAACAAATATTCCAACGGTAACGAATAAATTAACAAAAAAAAAATTACCCAATAGTCCTAACTCATAATAGAAGTAGAAACTTTTGAGTTGAAATTGTTGTGGTTGCTATTAAATTACGTCATGGCTTTTATAGAAGTGAAATGATGAAATGTAAGATGAGCATAGGGTAAAAGATGATTTAACAACTGAATTCACAGTGTATAAAAATGGAAAGAGATATAGCAATGGGAAAAAAACATCACAATTAATGTTCTAATCCCCATCACAATTCGCATTCTCAGAGTGGTGGGTGCACCTTTTACCTGGAAAAGAAACAATAATGGAACCATGTCCTTAAACAATTAGACAACCAGGCCATCATCGGATGTTTTCTATTATAAAACTGGTATGAATCTATAAAGCAATAACTTAAATATGTAAGAGAAATAATTTTACAAGTATTCCCACTACAGATATAGAACCAAAAACAAAATGGTACAAGTAAAACACACACTTACCACTAGAGACAAAATCAAAACGATATCGGGGGCCCCTTTCCAGCTTGTTCCATGAGTTTCTCGGCACAGCTAGCAATGGGTGGGGGCCATCTTTAGCATGAATGAGGAATAAATTTTGAGCAAACCCAAATGTAAAAATAAGCACATATGCCATGAATGCTCAACCATTAACGCATTAAACTGATACATGTGGTAGCTGCTGGAGTGGAATGTGGGGTGTGGGGTCATAGAGAACCGAGGTCTCCAATGGTTTTATGCTCGAATTCCTTGATGGTGTTGGCCAGTTTCTTCATGTTATCATCGTAGACATAGGGTAGCTTATTGAACCAAGTGACATTGTTTTTGGCAGAGGGAGGGAGGTACTCTCTGCATAGCTCTTGGTGTACGGTAATGGTGTTGTGATAGTGATAATAACGAATCTTTGTTTCTGTTTTATGTAATGTTTTCCCAATAACATTCTCCGACATATGCACTCCCGTTGCGAATGCATTCTTCGCCTGAATTGCATATTTCCTGTCACGCCGAATTCCCGTTCTTGATTCTCTAAACAGAAGCTTCTCGAATCCCCATTGCCTGCCAAGATGAACAACGTATGTCATTTTCATAATCTTTCTGCGACTTGCCATTAAAGACCCAACTTGGCTCTTTCATCTGTAATTTTCTAGAGAAAATAAACAGATGGGGTGAGTGATGAGATCACCTGGAATATTGTTGAGAGGAATCATTTAGGCAGAGCAGGCTGGACATTGGATTCTGCTCAATAGTAAACTGTGTATAAGCGGAGAATTCATTTAACACCGACTCCAAAGTGTTTCCATCAGGTAAATAGATATACTCGTCCACATCAAAGTAGAAAGTCCAATTGGCAGCGTGTCGATAGCGATGCAAACAATCATTCACCACCAAAAACTGGTTATAATAATACCCATCGAACTGCTCTTGGTCCCGAATGTCTTGAATCGTAGCCCTTCCGGCACGCACCCAAGGTTCGAGAGCCGCTCTGACCTCCGGGGAGACCCCGCCCGCATCATGAAACACGAAATGCGAGCTTGCCCCAAAGAACCAGGCGTGGTAAGCCATCCATTCTCTCATCCTGTCAGCGCTGAGGTTCCCGTACAGAGACGACCCACAGTACAAATATTCGTACTGAAATGGTGGCCGGTACTTGGCGGCATTGTAAGATCCAGGGGTCTCCTCCAACGCTGTGAACCTCTCGTACTTCCTTGGGGACTCACCGTAGTAGGCATTGATCATCAGCTTACCACCAAGGTTGTCTTGGTTTGGGTTGACTGGGAAAGTGCAATTCACCACCACCACGGTGTAAACACGCCCATACCCCCAATCCGGAAGCATTTTGTAGGCCTTGGCTCTGAAAGATGACCCATTATTTGAGATCCATTCACATTTGTACCAGGGGCGGCCGAAAACGTGAATAGGTTTGGAAGCCAATCCCACCACCGCGAATGTTGTAGGACCGCCCCTGTAAGCACCCATCTGCACAAACAAAGCAGCAGCGTTACCGTAAGCCTCGAAGACCCGCTTGTTGGGGTCCCTGGGTTTAACTTTAGGATCCGAGTAGTACTTCTTTTCACCTGCGGGGGTGGCTGTATAAGGGAGTGATGCATTGGTGGAGAATAAGCTAGTGGAGGCGGCAGCGACTACTGAGGCGAGAGGAGCAGCTGAACAGGGACGGGTAGTAGAGAGGTTTTGATAGTAAGGAGGGAAGTTCCAGAGAAGCATAACTAAAGTAAGAGCAAGCAATGTAACAACAAAGGGTTTAGTTTCAAAGCAAAGGAATAGCTTCTTGCCAACGGTGGTGGCGGTGAAAGGGGCGGTGGAGGGCACTGCTTCTTTCCTCATATCGGTGTCGGTTGTGGTAGTGATGATTTTGATTAATTCCCGGAAGAAGAAGAAACGTAAGGATTAAATGAAATGGGGATGGGGGTCACTCAGCCTTCATACTCATACCGACAGTTTTCCTTTTTAGACCTCGGGTTGGACCCCCTTCCTCTTCCTAAACCATTAATTATTATTATTTATATAAATGAGATGGAAAAGCTACTGCATTGTTTAGGCCTTGATCTCTAATAATTTACCAAAATGACACTGTCTTCTAATTACCCTTGTTTTTACAACGGCTATTTACCACCCTACAACCATCATTATTCATCCATCCAATTATTATTATCTGCATATTGTTAGGTAGGTAATAACCCCTTTTTTAACCTAATTATTACCTCTACTCATAGGTTAAAACATAACTCCGTCTTTTAACATGAAAACAAATAATATTCCAGTCACTTAATTTCGGTTACTCTTAATTTAAATAATCAAAAGAATAACATTAAAAAAAGGTATTTCTAACACAATGTATTCAAAACAATAATACTTCATTCTCTAAATTTTTTATTGCACTTGGATTTCTTCCAAATACATAACTCTTACAAATATATCATAATTATTTACTTAATTACGAGGGATTAAGATACGCAAGCCTAAACTTTATGATCAAATAAATGAACATAAAGGAAGCCATGTGCGGAGTGTGCCAACACAATTAAGGCAATCATAAGTTACCTCTAATGCACCCATTTTCTTTTGCTTACAACCACAAACTGCATAAGCTTAAATTATAACTAGATGAAAAGATTCTAGACATTTTTTGTGGTTTTGGAAAGGGGACAACCGTCGACTTTCATCTTTCAAGACTATTCGTTTGGTTTTGTGGAAGACTCCACCTTGGTCTGTCATTAAAATTAATGTCGATGGTGCGGCTCAATCTAGTATTGGGAATTTTGCTATGGGCGGTATCACAAGAGACGGGAATTCTCAATACAAATAGGACAAGGTATAACGTTGAAGGCTGAGGTTCATGCTATCATGTTAGCATTGGATTTGGCAGTGGAGAAAGGTTGACAAAATGTTAGTTGAATCAAATTCCCTTTTAGCTGTCAAGAAAGTCGCTGGTGCTCTTTTGCATGATCCTTTTGCTCCTACCATTATGAAGTGTAAGCAACTGATACCATTATGAAACGTCATCCACATTTTTTGAGAGGCAAACTGCTGTGCTGATTTCCTTACTGCTTGGGCGCTAAGACATGGGTTTGTAATGGAAAACATTAAGGTCCCTCCTCCTACTCTCATAAGATTAATCGAGGATGATATTATTGGAATAGCAAGATTAAGAGCCTATCGCCTGTAGGCAGTTAGTCGCTTGTTTTCTCAACAAAAATATCTGTATAATGAATTTATCTATAAAAAATAAAAAAATGGGATCTTAATTGAAACAATAAAATTAAGATATTAAACACAATGTTTAATATGTAATTTGCTTGTTAAACTTTTCCAAAAATAAATGAAAACAAAAGTAGGAGCGCAGAAGCAACAGGGTTTCCAAAAGCATTTGGAAGCTATATTTGTTAAATTTTAGAAATGTGGAAAAATATTAATGAAAACTTTGTCGATATTAATAAAATAAAAATTAAAAACAAGAAACTCTTTTTGAGCAATAATTGAAATTTAAATACTAGGAAAAATAATACACCGGTCTGTCACAATCTACTTTCAGCCCGAATAAAACCATATATATTTCACTACTCAATCAATTATAGTAAGTTATTCAATTAAAAAAAATTATAATTTAAGAGGAAGTATAAAAATTGGGAGTAAATTTATTATATTAATTAAAAAAATCATTTCATTAATTATTAGTGATTTAATGATCAAGGGACGAGAAAAATAATTTAAAACATATTAGTGATTAAATTATAAACTTTTTAATTAAATGGTCAAATTAAAAATTTATATATAATTGAGTGACTATTGATACAATTTATGCTATAAAATAACACTAATAAACAAGCATCTTATTAAAAATTCATTAATGCATAAATTAAAAATATGAAATTAACGGTCTAGATTTGATTGAATGGTATTAATACATTAATAGAATGGTATTAATTTTTATAAGTTATGTGCTAAGTGTTAGAATAATAGTTAAGGTTGATAGTCAACGGTTAAGGTTGTTAGCTAGTAGTTAATTAGTTAACTAGCAGTTATAGCTTACATGCGTGCACTCTATATATGTATGAACATCAATCTCTTGTAAGTAGTGAAATTCAGTATAATGAATTCTTAACATAGTATCAGAGGGTCCTCTCTTCCTAGGAACTGCATCTTGATTTTTTGTGTGTCTCATAACTCCTTCCTGTCTGTCTGCTAAGCAGTCTGATACATCGATAGCGTCCAATTTTCCCGATGGGGTTGACAATCATTTCTTTCCTACCAAGAACATCAGTGTACTTTTTGATGATAACAACTACATGCTGTGGTGCCAACAAGTTCTTTTAGCGATTAAAACATATAAACTTTAGCATTTCATTGATCCTGGTACTGTTCCTCCTTCTCAGATAATCCTGAGTTCGATCAGTTTGAGCAGCAAGACAGTGCGCTTGTGTCTTGGTTACTATCATCAGTAAGTCCTACTGTTCTTCCCCATCTTATAGGCTTAAATACGAGTGCTCAGATTTGGAATGCACTTGTTAGTGTGCATGCAGCAAAACCACCTCCCAGTTGATGTTTTATAGACGAGCGTTACATTCACAGCACAAAGCTGATCCCTCCATGCGAGATTTCTTGATGAAAGTCAAGGGTTACTATGATCGTCTTGCTGGCTGCAGAGGGGTCATTAGTGAGCAAGAACATGTGACTACTATCCTTAATGGTTTGTTCGCTGAAGATGACTCTATAGTTACAATAATTACTGTAAGTCAAGTTCCTTATAGTGTCCAAGGTGTAACCACAATGCTTCTTGATGCTGAAGCGCGCCAGCAACTCACAACACTGGAAACTCCTAGCTCGACAAATATGGTTTCTCATTCTCCTGAGGTGTCTGACAACAACAGTGTGTCTGTGTCGGCTTATCGATCCACCTCAAACACTCGTAGCCAAGGACGCGGTCGTTTTTCGGGCTCTCGTGTTCAATGTCAGTTGTGCTGGAAATTCAGTCACTTGGTTGATCAATGCTATTACCGATTTGACACCTCCTACAAAAGTACAAACTACATGCCTCCTCCCTCTCCTCAAGCAAATGTTTGCATGTTTGACAGTGGGACTCCTATCCCATCTTGGGTACCGCCTCCTATGGATATTGCACCTCATAACTCACACCAATGATGGTTTTCTCCACCAGTCAACGTTTCTAGCTGGACTAATCCTTTTGCTGCTGGTCCAGTGCAACATGTCAGTCCATCTATGTCAGTACCATCACACCCTCAGGCTCTTCTTGCTACACCTAAAATAGTGGCTGATAATGCCTGGTACCCTGACTCCGGTGCAACTCATCATCTCACAAACTCTCCTACTGCTCTAGGTGAAAGTGGCTCCTATACTAGCCCAGGTAAAGTATATATTGGCAATGGTTTGGCACTTACTGTCCGGTCTACCGGTCAGTCTTCTTTTCATAGTCAATCATGAGCATTATTCATAAGATCCTTATTGTTTGTGTCTGGAATAGCCAAGAACCTTTTGTCAGTTTCAAAGTTTGCAAAAGACAATAAGGTGATGTTTGAGTTTTTTGCTACACAGTGTCAGGTTCGAGATCTTCAAACCAGGGAGGTTCTACTTCGGGGTTCTGTCCATGATGACTTGTATAAACTTTCTCTACTCTAGATTAGGACACCCTTGTAATGTTACACTTAAAAAAGCATTGCATCATTGTAATATACATTTTACTTCAAATAAAGACTCTCTCGGTTGTGTTGCTTGTCACTTAGGGAAAGAATACAAGTTGCCATTTCCTAAGTCATCGACTGAGTATTCTAAGCCACTTCAGTTAGTAGTTACAAATGTCTAGGGTCCAGCTCTAGTTTCTTCTAACAGCTTCTGTTATTATATTGCGTTCACCGATGCATGCTCCAGATACACTTAGATCTATTTTTTGCATACAAAATCAGAGGCGCTTAATGTCTTTCCAGTGTTTCATAAGCAGGCTGAAAGAACTTTTGGTTGTCAGCTTCTTGCCTTGCAAACCGATAGGGGTGGTGAATTTCAGGCATTGAAAGGGCATTCAGCTCAGCATGGCATTCGTCAGTGTGTTACTTGTCCGTATAGCTCTGAGCAAAATGGTTTAGTTGAGCTAAAGCATAGAAAAATTGTAGAAGCAGTTCTCTCCATTCTAGCACATGCCTCTATGCCCCTATCCTACTAGAATGATGCTTTCAGCAATGCGGTATACTTGATAAACAAGTTGCCTTCTTCTCTTTTAGGCGATATAACAACTTATGAAAAGCTATTTCAGGTCAAACCAAATTATTCTTTTCTCCAAGTCTTTGGTTGTCTTTGCTTTCCCAGTCTAAGGTCATTCAACACACAAAAGCTTCAGTTTTGCTCAATACAGTGCATTTTCCTAGAATATTCACCCTTACATTTTAGATATCGATGTCAAGATAAAAATGGTAAAACGTATATTTCGCGTCATGTAACTTTCCATAAGTCAGTATTTCCTTTTCAAAACATCCATTCCAAGGCTGGTTCTCCTATAATATCACCACAATCTAGTGCCAAACTCCTTGTCCTAGCTTCTACCCACCTACCTACTCCCATCTCACCTCCTAATGACATACC
Source organism: Gossypium hirsutum (assembly GCF_007990345.1). Classification (NCBI taxonomy): domain Eukaryota; kingdom Viridiplantae; phylum Streptophyta; class Magnoliopsida; order Malvales; family Malvaceae; genus Gossypium; species Gossypium hirsutum. The sequence goes on from NC_053432.1 coordinate 70,832,249, forward strand.
TGGTTCTTCAATCAGTGCCTCACGTGGTAACCCCCTGGTCAACTCCCTCAGTGCTGATTAGTCTCTATGTAGGTCAGCTTCCCCTAATATATCTACCAACAATCCATCAAATTTGTCATCAAGTATACTTATCAACAGTTTATCACATCCATCACCTCATCTCTCAGCTCCAATCAACTTTCATGCTATGATACATGTAGTAAAATTGGTATTTTCAAACCTAAAGCTTACCTAATCAAAGTAGCCAGTTTGTCAAGTGATATTCCTGCTGATATTCATGAAGCCATGAAGAATGCAAGTTGGATAGCAGTCGTGCACAGTGAGCTTCTAGCTTTGCTTCAAAATAACACATGGACTTTTTGCCTTCTACCTACTAATCGAAGAACTGTTGGTTGCAAATGGCTGTTCAAAGTTAAAAGGAAGGCTGATGTGCTAAGTACACGTTCATCTATAATTAATTAATTTCATTGATATCATAAATTAATAAAATAGCTAAGAATACATGACTAATTAAATTTATATAACTTTAAATTAAAAATAGAAACATTAATTAATAGTTAAAGAACTTTATTAATTACAAATCTTAATAATATTGGTTGGTTTTGCTCGTCGAAAGATCGGCCACCAAAAAAGTGCTTTTTAAGGAAACGGATAAGGAGGAAGGCGTTGATATGATCATGGATCGTATTTAATGATTTGAGTTTTCGTGACCCCTCTTTCACATGGCATAGAGGAGGGGTCCACGAATGACGGGACAAGGCTATTGGTAATAGTACATGGCTTACAACGTTTCCTCATAGTTTGGTGATCCATCTCCCGTGAATCAAGTTTAATCATAGGCCTGTATCTTTCTTCTAAGACCTGAGACTGGCTTGCTTAAGGGAAGACCGTTTAGATATTTAGCTAGACGAGTTGAACATCCATTTTAGGAGGATCGGGCCCCTGCCGTCTCCTTGACTTTGCCATTGCTATCATATACTAAAAATTTTAAATAAAACATTAATCATTAAATTCATGATTTGAACTTTAAAATTACATTTCAGACTAAAATTATAATGAATAATACTTTTAAGTATTAATGTGAATAAATTAATATAACTGAAAGGGAAATCATGAATTAAACTTAATTATAATGAATAATACTTCTAAGTCTTAAAGTGAATAAATTAATATACTTGAAAGGGAAAATCATAAATTAAACGTAGTGTAAATTTTGATAGATTGTATTAATTTAAAATATGAGTTTCCTTCCTTTGGCAATTACTTTTTGAACCCAAAAAAGTAAATGTTAGTTTGATAGTGTAAGTAATTTGTGTCCGTGATGATCAAGGTAGGTGGGTGGTCAGTTATAGCCTTATAGGTAGAACATTGGACAGTGTGGCATTGGGCGATGTATGAAGGCCTGAAGGTACGTCGGTGGCGGATGAAGCCTGCAATGGATGCCTCAAAAACACTGCAAAATATAAAGGAAGGAGACACTGAACAAGGCAAGTCGTGCATATCTACAGACAGTCCAATGAGTTGGTATTGGTTGGGTTTACATGGAGAGTTACGTACAGCAGGAATCACAACCTGTTGCTGATAGCCTGACTCTACTCTTAACTTGTTTTTAGTTTCCATCTTTAACCAAAAAAAGAAAAAAAGGTTGTGTCGGTGGGTAGAAGTGGTAAAGAGGGTGGATGAGGTTAATCATGAAAATCAAAGATTCTCAATGTCCTTATCAATGAAAAATCGCTGCGGTTGCCAAAAATATTTTGGTTCATTGGTTGGCTGGCTATATTAAACAGACATATCTATTATCAGTGGGGACACTTTGGATTTTTTATTTCTTTGTTTTGGGTGGCTTATAAATTCCAACTTCATAAAGGTTTTTACTACCTAACAATAATTCAATTAGCCCACTCTGAGTTTTGCATTTTTAGGGTCTTGGGACCTGGGATGGGACTGTCGGTACAACCATTTTTGTGTATTATTTACTGAATATGGTTTAAAGCAAATATATATATTTTAGATGTTCCAATTGAAAGCAAATGACAACAGATTGATTAATGCATTAGTTTAGTTACGATATTAAACATCTAAACAATATTTAAGAAGTGGGAAAAATAAACAATATTTCCGGAAACTCAGGAGGCACTACGTTCAATGTTATTGAAATAATTAATGTTTTTCCTGCAAGATTCCTTTTTTGTTTTGATTAGACAGAAATCTACAGATTGGGGGGTTTGGGGATTCTTAATCTGTTCCTTGTTTGTTAAATTAGGGGTTTGAGAGTTTCGGAGATCCTCGCCTTGGCCATGTGGCGCAACCTCAACTCTCCAATGTTTTGCAAAATTGACGCTTTTGTCTTACTCCTCGCCCTCCCAAATTTCCTCTACACTTTCTTTCTGCCACTTTAGGTCTCCGTCACATTTAACAAAAGACTAACAGATATATAACTTTAGACACTTTATCCCTTCCCAAAACTCTTTCAAACGAATTTGTTTTCCATTTATTTTTGTTAGTATCTTGGGTTAATTCGGCTTTTGCCATTTTTCAAGCTCCATGGTTACTCCAAATGTTGAATGATCTTCATTATGGTATTAACCAAATTTCTAATCTTCCATGATGCCATAAATCCATCTGCTGAAACTTGAACTGGTTGCGAGTGTGTGTAATGGCGATTTATGCATAAATCAAAGATAATATGTCCTTGTTTAAGTCGTTTGCTGATATAATTTTTTCATATTCAAGATGTTCAAATTTCTCCTTGGAACAGATTCATTGCTCCAGATCATGTCTAGAAGGATTGAACTAGTAAATAAACATATAAAATTTTCATGATTGTGAAAAAAGAGAAAAACATGATGACTTCTTTATGATTAGATTAAGAACAATTTTCTCTCATTTTATTTCTTCCAAACATAAAGTAATATATAAGAGAAAAAGTAAAAGATACAAAGAGAATCTCAGCAAAGTTTGAAACATAGGAAAAAGGAATTATTTTTTATGCAATCGATGTGTCAAGATTTTCATTTTTTTTTTGGTAAACATCAAAGCTTTAGAAAGAATGATTTTTTTTTTATATTTTCTATAATTAATGTGTTAATAAATAATTGGAAAGTTCCACAAACCCCAATGTATTGGTGTGGGGTGGTGTGGGCTTTCCCATGTTTTGCAAAGTTGGGCTTGCCCATGCTTTCCACAAACCCCAATGTACTTGCTAACTTGTCTAACAAATTATTTGCCACCCTATGATTTGGGCTTTGTTTGTTTCCTGCTTTTTTTCATTTTGCTCAAAGATTTCCCCAAACAAATTGGAGTGTAGGGCGAGAACTAGGAAATTTTAAATAGATTTATTAAATTTTCATAGGACCAGAATGCAATTGTTCTATTTAATGAAAGGTTAAAACCTTAAATTTAATATTTAATTTTTGAGAGCGCCTAGAAATCAATTCTCGAGAATGAAAAAAACAAACTGCTCAAATAAAATATAAGAATTAGCGATGATATAATGTGTTATGTCAATATGCCATTATACTATTAACGACAATTAATAATTTGATGATAAAAATATTACATATTGATAATATTAATGATAATTCATAACAAATTAAAATTTAATAACTAAAATATAATTTAGATTAATATAACTCTCGTTGAAAGTAATCAACTAATTATATTATTTGAGAGATAAATTTAAGAAAAATTATTCGATTCATCGAAATATTTAGATTATACAAATAAAACTAATAGGACAAACACATGGCATATCCAATAAAGTGGATTAAAAATATTTAAATAATTGCTTAAAAACAAATTAAAATTACACTGTTTCTGTTCATCTGAGGACGACATTATTCTATTTTTTTAGGGTAAACAAACCTATTTTATTAACTCAAAACATAGATAAAATCATTCATTTCAAGATCATAAATCCAAGCAGGATAACTATAATCGAAAACCAAGAATAGACCACAGAGGTGGCCCAATCGGGCTTATCAACACCGAACTTGTAGAAAGCTTGTTTGCCAATCGAATATGGCTCCGTAAGCATCACCTCCAACGATGATATTCAACTAGCCGCTGTCACTATGTGGCTATGACACAAAACAAGTGATAAACCATAAGACCCTAAAAAAATCCAAGAGAATCTTGTTATTTTCCAAGCTCCAATCTAAAATCCTTTACCTTCTGGCAATTCGGCCTAATTTGTCCCGATAACAAAATATATCTTCTATTGATGAAATTAAAAGTGTAAACAAGGTATTAGTGTTCATAATCTACTTGAGTTTCACTTAAAGAAATTCGAACATAATTTAGTAATTAGAGAGTCGAGCTTGAACTATCAAGTCAAATTTGAACTTCGTAATAGTCAGCTTGCAAGCTTTATTGAACTTTTCATTTTTAATATTTTTATATTATTAAATTACGTTATTACCTTTAATACATTATGAACCCTAAGCTCAATTATTGAGCCTAGCTCAAACTTGAATACATACGAGCTTAATTGAGTTTGAATTTGAGTTTTAATACAAAAATTGATAAATTAGCTTAATTGATGTTGGGATCGACCCGATTAAGCAACAAGTAAAAAAAATAGTGGAATAAATTAAAAAATTGAGCACACAAATTTAAAATGGAAAAACTCCTCCAAAGAGGATAAAAAAACCACAAGCAAAGATAATTTTACTATAATGGCAAAAGAACGAATAGTACAAAAGATGAACATAAAAACTAAACCCCAAAAACCTGAAAACAAAAAACCCTCAAAACGTAAACATAAAATTCTCTAAATGTGTTATGAGTTATAATCTCTAATGTGTGTATTTTATAAGGTTGTAAAAGAGCCTATTTATAGGCTACATTCATAGCTCAAATAATAATAAAATAATCTAGACTAATCAGAGTTTGATTGAAACAAATAAACAGAGTTTAACTGAAAGTTTATTTCTCAAATTTGATTGAAATAGGAGTCATACTCAACAAATCACCACTTTAACTCATATTTCCACAACGCCAACTTTGCCAAAGCTCTCCACGAGCCTATCTTGAACTATACAGGGAATTAACTGAGTCGAATCTGTACTTAGAAACTGGAAGACTTCTAGCCTTCGAGTTGTACACTGCCAAATCTAAATTAACCTAGGTCTGATTTTCACGAATATAGTGCCCTAACTTTTCAAAACTTGCATCCAAAGAGAACCTCTCTTCAACGAAACGGTCATAACTTTTTCCCTCTTATGACCAAGTTGTCTCAGCTCCAAACGAGTTGACTTCGACTCCGTAATGGATGAGGGATGTTTAATTTCACCGGTCACTGTAGAACCTTCCAGAATATAAAGACTGACGGTTCTTTTACCTTTTAACAAAACGAGAGCTCCATGAGATACTTTAATACCGTTCAACTCGATGTTGATTTTACATCCTTTCAAGTCTAAAAATTCTTTCATAAATCAGGTACACACCTGACATCTGAGAGTGTCCTAATCGTCCCATTGTGTATCTTAATTTTGATAGTACCAATATCAATTACCTTACGAGATGAATTGTTTCCTATGCGCACAACTCCACCTTCAACCGAACTGTATGTGGAGAACCATTCTCTATTGGGACATATATGGAAAGAACATCCCGAATCTAGGATCCACTCGGACATGAGCTTGGAGTTATCACTCGTTGACACTAACAAGAAATCATCACTACTTTCATCGACCAAATTAGCACCAGCTACATCTTCCTCGTTACTCTCATCAACTCTTTTATTTCGCAGTTTATAACAATCTGCTTAGACGTGACCTAACTTTTTACAATAGCGACACCTTTTGTCTCGTTTCTTTAATGCTACCAAAATGGAAGCTTGCTTATCTGTGTAATACCCCGAAAATTTCTATAGTAAGATATTATCCTTGATATAGAAAAATAAGGAAATAAGTGATAAAAAGGGAAGTTTTGAGTTATGACAACATTGGGAAGTAAATTATGAAATCTTGATTCAGGAAAGGACTAAATTGTAAAAGTGTGAAAAGTTTTGTTGTACAAGAGTAAATACTCAAAACTTGAGGGTTTAAAGTGTAAATATAAAAAATTTTAAGGACCAATAGTGCAAATATTTTAAGGTTGGAATGATCTAGAAACTAAGGAAAATGGATGAATTAGGACTAAATTGAATAAGTGAAGAATTATGAAGGACTAAATTATAATTTTACCAAGTTAAATGATGACTCATGGATGGAATTTTAAAAGATCATCAAGGGTAATATGGTCAATTAGAAGGAGAGAGAAATCTAGAGACAGTGATGATGTTGGAGATATTTTAAATAAATTAAATAAATATTGGTTTATTAATACTTTAAATTGATTTTTTAAATGATATTTTATTATTATTTTATTTAATATATATATAGGTAAGGAAAGAAAGAGGAGGATGGACATTTTTCCCATGCACTAAAGTGAGAGAAAGAGAGAAAGAAATAAAATTTTACTTTCTTTACAATTTGGTCCTTTTATAAAAAATTCACCATTTTCACCCAAAAATCAAAAGAATTTCCATGGCTACTAAGAGAGAAAAATGTTAAGGAGACTATGGGAAGTTAGAATATCAAGTTGGATTCAAGAAATGGAAGCTGAAGGAGAGAGAAAATCAAGATGAAGATTGAAACCAATAGAACAAGATAAGAACATCATAATTTCAATATATTTTTAAGTTTGATATTATTGAAAAAGCATGAGATTAATGTTAATTTAGAGTTTCCTTACATATGTTCCTATGTTCTTGATATGTTAGTGAAGAGAAAATAAGAGAAAGTGATGAGAAATAGTGTAGAAAAAGAAAATAAGGGTGTTATAAATATGGTAATTAATATCTTGCACTAAAATAGTTTTGGATAGCAGCAGTAGTCTAACTTTGAAAAATCACCAAATATTGTATAAATCGAATTATAGGATGAATAAAATATTAAATTAAATCTTATTGAGTCTAGTTTCTTATAGAAGAAATTATGTATGCAATGGAATTGTAAATCATGAGATATAATAAATTTTGTGAGACAAGGTCAGAATGATTTCGGGTTCCCCTGTTTTGACTTTGTAAAATCATAAAAAATTGGATAAAAATAATTATGGGCTTAAATTTATATGTTTAGAATCTTGAATGAGTCTATTTTCAATAGAAATAAATAGGAACATCATTCGAATTCTGTACGAGGATATAATTAATTTTTAGTAAAGAAGGGTCAGAACTGTCAGACAGCAGAACAAGGGTAACTTTAAAGAATAAACTGTACTTATTGGCTAAACAAAAAATTCTGAAAATTTTATGGTAATAAGATATATGAATCTATTTTCAGATAAAATTAGCGGATCTTAATTTTGAGTTCTATAGCTCTATATATAAATGATTTATTGACTATGACATAGATGGACAGCTTGAATATTCATAAAAGTAAATAATAAAAATTTTAGATAATGTTACTTACAAGTGTGTTATATACATTAAGGATGTGGAATAGAGAGGAGAGGGAGGAAAACATATATGAATATTCAGCTAGTATGGTTAATTTGCATGTTTTAGGCTCAAGGACTAAATTGAATAAAGGTAAAACTTTAGGGGGCAATTTTGTAAAAATGTCAAAATAACCAAATTGAAGGGAATGAATTGTTTTATTATCTAAATTAATAAATTGAATAAAATTATTAATTTAAGATCGGGTGAAAATTGGAAAAATGATAAATTACCAAAATGCCCCTAAATTTTAGTATTTCTGCAATTTAGTCAGGCAGGTTCGTATAACTTGAATGAGCATATAAATATGTCGATTTAAATATTATATTGTATTTTATTTGGTGTTTGAATTGAATATATGAAATGTATGGATGTTGAAATGAAAGAAATAATACATGTTCCGAAACTATTGAAAGGGATAAAATCTGTTTGAATATTGGGTTCCGGATGGATATAGGTGATTTCCCAAATGAAAGAGTTTATGCATGTGTTGCAGAAATAGATAACCCAGACGGTTAATCTGACAAAAGCTTTCTCAAGAATATAAAGTGGATAGGATTCGTTCCTGATTTACTATAATACCTCAAAGTGGATAGGATTTGTTCCTGATTCACTATGGTAATTTAAAGTGAATAGGATTTATTCCTGATTCACTATGGTAACTTAAGGCGGATAGCTTTTGACCTAAAAAGGTAATCCTGATTCGCTACAGTTACATGATATATGATTCATTATGGTAACCTAAGGTGGATAGGATTTGACCTGAAAAGGTAATCCTAATTCACTACAGTTACATGAGATGTGACTCGAGAGAGTGCTTGATGATTAAACGTCCTAAGTGTTATTTCTGAATATGAATTGATGGAATATGGAAATGTACGCTTTGAGTGTACTGTTGAAAAATCCATCAGAACTCCAATGACTCAACGGATGGAATATTTGATATGATATGAGAGTTATAATATAAAAAGGATGTTACATGAAACATGAATATGAATGCTAAACGATATAAATTAATTGAAGTTATTTTGAAAGTTTCAGTAATGCCTCATATCCCATACCGGTTTCGAGTACGGGTATGGGGTGTTACAATCTGCCTTGCTATCCAAACCAAATTCATTGTCGAGTTTATCTCTACTCAACAAATGACCCTTCATAGCTTTGAACGAGAGTTTGTCTCTGCCATAAATTAGAGTCTCCCTAAAAGACTTGTATGAAGAGGGTAAAGAGCACAATAATAGCATAGCCTGATCTTTATCATTAATATGAATTCAACGTTCTTTAAATCATTTAAAAGAGTAATAAATTGACTGATGTGATTTCTAAGAAGCTCAAATTCGTTCATGCGAAACGTAAATAGACGTTGTTTCAACACTAAACGGTTAGTCAGAGACTTAGTCACATAAAGAGTTTCTAACCTTTTCCATAAGACGGATGAGGTTTTCCCTATCAATACCTCCTGCAATACCGTATTCACGAGGTACAACTAGATTGCAGACAATGCCTTTTCATCAAGCTTTTCTCATTTTGTTTGATTTAGATTCTCAGGCTTTTTCCCGGTTACAACATTTTTTTAAGCCGGTTTGAACTAGAACTGTTATCATCTAAACTTTCCACAGATTGAAATTTGTCTCACTATCAAACTTCTCAATTTCAAACATTGTTGATGTCATCTCTGTATGGGCTGATCTGTGAAAATTGAACTAGCTTTGATACCACTTGTTGCTAGGATCAACCCGATTAAGCAACAAGTAAAAAAATAGCGGAATAAATTGAGAAATTGAACACCCAATTTTAACATGGAAATACCCCTCCAAAGAGGATAAAAAAACCACGGACAAAGATAATTTTACTATAATGGCAAAAGAACGAATAGTACAAAAGACGGAGATAAAAACTAAACCCCGAAAACATGAAAACTTGAAAACAAAAAACCCTCAAAATGTAAACACAAAATTCTTTAAATGTGTTATGAGTTCTAATATCTAATGGGTTTTTTTTAATGTTGTAAAAGAGCCTATTTATAGGCTAAATTCATAAGTCAAATAATAATAAAATAATCTAAACTAATCAGAGTTTGATTGAAACAAATAAACAGAATTTAACTGAAAGATTATTTCTCAAATTTGACTGAAATAGGAGTCATACTCAACAATCGAATTTGAGCTTGAGTAGCTCAACTATATCTCAAGTCAAGCTTAAGCTTAAAATAGATGTTTGATTGAGCTCGAGACGAGTATCAAGCTCCGAATCAGCTCGAGATTGAGATCGTTAGTATTCAAACTCAGCTTGGCTTGATTGCATCCTTAGGTCAATTTCTTTTATCGGTCTTTGTATAATTGTATCATGTGTAAGTTATAGATTTAGTCCTTATACTTTAATTTGGTTAATTTTAACTCTTTTATTTTTTAAAGTTTGAGATTTCAGTCAAGACCTAAACAGTAGCAATTAAAGTCATTAGGTCAAAATTTAATTCCATCTTTTTTCAGTCCACACTGAACAACACCCAAGAACTGTAAGATATAAGATAAATGATTCCGACTTCTAACTATTGAGACTTGAATTTTCTAGGTGCAAATACTCGAGATTAGATCAATCTCATGTCCCTCGATAGACCCATTTTTATTGTCTTCAGTCAATTTTGAAGATGACAACTCAAATGAGTTGAATCGATCTTCCAAATTGGTCCCATTCGAACTAACTTCTAATGAAGCCAAACATTCATCATCTTCATTGTAATTTGGTGGATTAGATAATAAAATACGTTTCAGTGGTTCGCTTAGAGAATTAAGTTCCAATTCTATAAGAACCAATGAATCTACCTTGGAACAATAAAACAGTCTTTAACCTCGTTAGAAAATCTTATGGCCTTGAGTACATTAAAGGTCACATATTCATCTTGAACTCGTATGGTGAGTTCACCTTTCTGCACATCGGTCACCTTTGTACATATCGATTAACGTCTTATCAATTGCCAAGAAAGGCCTTCCTATAGAATGATAGTGACTTCTTTATCTGTTTCAAAAACCAAAACAATAAAATCAGCTGGAAATATAAATTTATCTACACGTACCAACACATCTTTGATCTTCTCGTCAGAATATGCTAATGACTTGTCTGCTAGCTAGAGTGTAATAGTAGTTGGTTTGGCCTCACTAATAGTCAATCGTTTGAACACATAGGTATCAAGTTGATACTCGCTCCCAAATCACATAGACTCATACTATAGTAAGAATTTCCAATATTACAAGGTATGGTAAAGCTCCCTGGATCTTTCATGTTTGGGGGAAGCTTGTAACACCCCCTAACCCATACCTATGAACAGTACCCACACACCAGTGTGGTCTAAGGGACACGCCCGTGTGTCTCCATAATACGCCTGTGTTGACATACCGTGTGCCTCACACGGCCTGGACACGTCCGTGTCCTATACCTGTATGGCTCTCTGACTTATTGCTCATGAACAAATTAGTTTCACAATGCCAAGTCACAAGCCCGTGTACTTATCCCGTATAGATTTATTTTCAATTCGAATCTAATGCAGTTTTCACATGGCCAGAGCACATGCCCGTGTAATTTGGCCATGTACTTCACACAGCTGAGACACACGCCCGTGTCTCTGCCCGTGTGGTAATACCTAGGCAGTCCGTTTTACAACATTAAGGTGCAAGGGATTCACTGCCTAACAACATGCCCATGTGCAAGCCGTGTGTCTCACACGATCTGGTCACACGCCCGTGTGCCAGGCCGTGTGAACTCAAAATGAGCCTTATAACTCAAATTTACTCACCCTATAAATCTGAAACCACAAATAACTAAATTTCTAAGCTTTTAACTTATTCAAATAACAATTAAACACGTTTAGAATATATTCAATCGACCAATTTGAACATCCAACCAATGTACCCTCACTGGTATCACAATTTATGTCAGCAAAGCATGGCAAGCATACTATAATCAAACTTGTTTATAATCATACTCAAAATATGCATATTTCATACTAAGCTTTTACATAATATAACCAACCTTTGTCATTTATAACAATATTTACAATAACATTCCAAAATGACTACTTTTAACATCCTAGGTACATGACATTTACCAAAAAGAAGAGTACTTCACCACTTTGAGTTCGGAATTGACTTGGATGCTGAGTCGTTAGTCATTTTTATACCTAACCTGCGCACGAAAGCAAACCATACGCTGAGTATGCACTCGTGGTATTTCTATAAACCAATACTTAAAATCAAACATTAACTTATATACATTTGAACTATAGAATTTCCAAATTTCGTAAATCATAGTAATTCAATCATTTACTTCAATTTCATAATAACAACAATCTTTATAGTTAATCTCAGTAAAATATACAATTCCAATTTTATTCAGAATCAGTCGGTTTCATATAAATATTCAGTATAGTAATTTACTCCTATTAACATAACTCGAACCTAGACGGATACACGGATCCAACCAACACACCAGTACAGCACATAGTGCCTCATCGGCCAAGCCGAAGTAAATAGTAACAGTACAATAAGGTCCTCAGTTCCTCATCGGAATTATTCGAAATAGTAACAGTAATACGACACTTATAGTGTCTCGTTAACTCAAGGTCGAATATCCCTGAACACTTCCAATCCATGGCATGCCAACTATATCCGACTTCGCCCGACAGTTAATAGGGTTTTTAAATTATTTTCAATACCGTTCAAATAGCAGTCAATATACACTTCGATTCAATATTCACAATTCAATTTGATTCAATGCAATAATGGCAATACTTACCTCTAATTCACTTATCATACATATTAAATAATAAATGCAACAATTAATTATTAAATTCAGTTTATAGAAATATAAACCGCAAATTTTGAATTATTCTTCGTTCACCTTCCATTTTCCTTTCTTTGTCGATGTCTCTGGTACTACGTTAGCTACGGAAAACAAACAATTAAAAAAATTATCAATTCACCATCTCACATTACACATTTCAATTTCTATTTAACTTTTGCCTAAATCATTTTAGTCCCTAAACCAAAACTAACTCTTTCTCTTCAAAACAAGTCTTATATTTTCATTCAATTCACACTTAAAACAAATTTCAACTCTCAATTATCACCATAAAACATGAATTTCAAAATTTTTTCAATTTATTCCCTACTATTCCAAAACTTATAACTTCTTTTACAATTCAATCATATTCCCACTTCTAACTTAAATTTCTATCAATATAACTCCTAATTCTTCCATTTGTTCAACATGATCATCATCACAAAATTCACTAACTCTCTAAATTTCAACATAACCCAAGTAATATTTGTCTCTAGGACTCCAAAAACATCCAAATTACAAATAAAGAAACTAAATTAACTTACCACTTAAGCTTCAAACCCTAAAACCTCAAATTTCCCTTTTTCTTTTCTTTCTCATTGCTTTCTCTAATTTTCGTTTCTTCAATGTTCTTTCTTTTTCTTTTTATTTTAACTAATGTAATAAATATAATATAATAATAGTATAATAATATAGAATATTATTTACTTAAATTATAAATAAAATATAATTACTACTAATATATGTTCTATAGCTATTCCACATGTAATTTACTATTACCACACACTTGTCACTTAAGGTACAATTGCTAATTTAGTCCCTTCACTTTTCTATAATCTATAATTAAACCTTTATTCTGTTTGCGATCTAGTCCTTTCTTCAAATTACTCTTAATTCAAACTAATTCACTAAATCAAATCCTAATTAATCACTTAACTAACGTTCGTAAATATTTCTAATAATTATTTACAAATCTAATTTACAAGAACAGTAACCCAGAATTCAATTTTCGATACCCATAACTGTCAGTTCATTACAAAGTTTGTTTTGAAAAAATGCACTACACTAATTTGTTAATGCCACTGTCTCAAATTCCCTAAATATTTTCTTCTTAGAGAGGATATCCTTCATGAATTTGACATAGTTCGACATTTGCTCTAGAGATTCCACCAATGGGTTATTGATATGATGTTGCTTGAATGCATCCAAGAACTTTTTGAATTAGACTTCTTGCTTTTGTTGTTAGAGTCTTTGAAGATATAATGAGGTGGTGAAATCTTAGCTTTAATTGAAAAACTTTTCTATAGCAATTTCTTTGCATCTGATACGAATGTTAAATTGTCATAACTAATTGGTTGCAGGTTTATCTCATTAGGGATCGTAGAATATGTCCTTTTGTAAAATGGGAGTTTTAAAACTCGGTTGAACTTCATCTTTGTTTTGAGAAACAGAGAGCTTATCTTCAACCTTAACAACTTTGGACTCCAACATCCTTCCACTCCTCAAGGTGACAACTTTGCAATGTTTTTTTCTTGAACTTATCAGATTTTCAGTGGTTCTCAACAAAGCACCTTGGGGTTTACTTCAAAGTTCGTTAGTTAGCTGACCCATCTGATTCTCTAAATTCTTTAATGTTGTTGTTTGGCTTTGGACCAATGCATCATTCTTTGTCATGTATGCCTTTAGCAAATTTTCAAGATTACTTGAAGACTTAGGTGGCAGAGTTTTCTAAACTTGCTGAGAAAATCCTGGTGGATGATTTGGACGGGATTGCATATAAAGGTTGCTAAGATCGGCCCCTTGATTACTCCATTAGAAATTTGGATAATTGTAGTAATTTGGTTGCGGTCCTAGCCCACTTCTATTTTGATTTTGATTACCCATGCAATAAATAGTGTAATACCCTGAAAATTTTTACAGTAAAATATTATCCGTGATATAGTAAAATAAGGAAATAAAGTGACAAAAAGGGAATTTTTGAGTTATGTCAATATTGGGAAGTATATTATGATATATTAATTCAAGAAAGGACTAAATTGCAAAGATGAGAAAAGTCTTGTTGCACAAGAGTAAATACTCAAAATTTAAGGGGTTGAAGTGTAAATATAAAAAAGTTGAAGGACTAATGGTGTAAATATTTGAAGGGTGGAATGATCTAGAAACCAAGAAAAATTGATGAATTAGGACCAAATTGAATAAGTGAAAAAAATTATGAGGGACTAAATCGTAATTTTATCAAATTAAGTGATGACTCAAGGATGAAATTCTAAAAGATCATGAAACGAAAAATGGTCAATTAGTAAGAAAGAGAATTCTAGAATGTAATGATTATGTTGATGATATTTTAAATTAATTAATTAGATAAATATTATTTTATTAATATTTTTATGAGATGTTTATTATTATATTATTATTATTTATTTAGTATAAAAGGAAGGAAAGATGAAGAATTAACATCACATTTCCTTTCCCATACAACCAACGCTAGAAGAGAAGGAAAATAAAGAAATTTTGTTTTCTTTACAATTTAGTCCTTCCACCAAAAATTCACCATTTTCACCCAAAAATCAAAAGAATTTCCATAGCTACTAAGAGAGAAAAATGTTAAGGAGACCATGGGGAGTTAGAAAAATGTTAAGGAGACCATGGAGAGAAAAATGCTTGAAATGTATGTTATTGATGTGAAAATAATTTGAATGTTCATTGTATGCAAATTGATGGAACATTGATATATTTGATAAAAAAGGGAAGAAATCCCGGTTGAATAAAAGAAAATTTCAATGGATCTCTGAAAAGGAATTGACGGTAAAAAGGATCTAGCCCGGACGGGTGATCCTATCCTGATATAGCCCTCCCGAAGAAAACGTGTAAATGGATTTAGCCCGGACGAGTAATCCAAATTAAGGTCTGAATTTAGCCTGGACTGGTAATTCAGATCCAAGCCCATTAGAGTAATTGTCGTTGCAGGGGATTTAGCCTGGACTGGTAATCCCGACAATACTCTATGAGTTTATATTATAAGGGATTTAGCCTGGACTGGTAATCCCACTATAAGGATGAGGTTCGCGGGAGTGTGCTCTCTGATATGAAATGTGTAAGACCATGGTTGAAAGATACCATGGCAACCTGATATGAAATGTGTAAGACCATGGTTGAAAGATACTATGGCAACATGATGGGAAATGAATAAGACCATGGTTGAAAGATACCATGGCAGTGTGACAAGAAATGAATAAGACCATGGTTGAAAGATACCATGGCAACATGGCAAAAAATGAGTAAGACCATAGTTGAAATACACTATGGCATCATGTCAAAGATAAATAAGACCGTGGATGGGAGACGCGATGACATCTATTGTACAATTGATATTCAGGTAATATATATCAGATGACGAATGGTTATATGAAATAGTTGTGTGAAATGTTTACAAGAACTGGTCATATGGAAATATATGTACAAAATAGTTGTATGAAATAATTATGAAGATAGATAAACAAAATAAGAATAAGTACATGGAATATAATTTATGTTAAGTTTGATATAAACTTTACCGGAATAAATATACATAAAATATATGGAAATGATAGTGCATGAAATATTGATATAATGAAATGATTGATATATACTTATAAAGAAACGGTAAGAGAATGATATGTTTCATGACATGTACATATATGATTATCTTTGATATGTTAATAAAAGGAAATTATGTAAGTAAAGACAATTATTAAACTCAAGTGTAACATGTCAAGAAAATAAGTATATAAATGTTGAATTTATATGAAATATATGCAAGTATACTAACAATGATGTTGTTTGACGCTTAGACAAGTGTCAAGCTATTGATTGAATGGTAACATGTTTAATTATAAGAAGTATTGAAATGGTAAGTACTTAGATGAAAATAAAATTTAAGATTTTGCGAAATTTTTTTTATGATCCCGATTTAATTCTGGTTGGTTTTTAATGTATGTTTGGGGCTTCGAGGGCCCAATAGAGAGACGTTATGATTATTTTCAAAATATGAATAATGAATGACTCAGAATTATCTGAAAATATTCAGTAAACTCCGGTAATGCCTCGTACCTATTCCGACAATGGATACGGGTAGGGGGTGTTACAAATAGGCTCTGCATTTAATGGAAATTTTTTGAACATATGACTATCTCCACAATAAACACAAGAGATATTCTCAAACTGGCTTGGTTACTAGCCTGTCATGTTAGTATTAAAATCGTTAGTAGTAAATGTTCTTAAGCATGGAGGACACAAGATACCTTAGCTGTCAATGAAGTAAGAAGATCAACTTCATGTACACCTGCCACTCTTCTTCCCATGGTTGTTCAATTAGTTGGCCACTAATAGTTGTTGCTAGAAATTTTTTCAATAATTTCGTAAGATTCATTGTAGAACTTCAAAAAAAGGGCTTCGTTTGCAAAAGTATCTACCACCATGTGCATTGCGACAATTATAAAAAGTCTTCAATTGAATGCAATGCAGAATACCATGGTGAGGGTATTTTTGTAATAATTTCTTGCATAACTCCCAAGCCTCATACAATGATTCATCATCAAGTTGTTGGAATGTGGTGATTTCATTCCGAAGTTTAGCATTCTTATTATGTGAGAAGTATTTCATCAAGAATCACTCAGCCAATTCTTGCGATGTGGATATGGAGTTAGGCGATAAGGAATTCAACTATGCTGGTGCTCTATCTCTCAACGAGTATGGGAACAACTTTTGTAACAGCCCGGTTTAGACCCTAGTCAGAATAGTGATTTCGGGACAATAAATTTGAGTAGTAAAAAATTATTTTAATATTATTTTTTATGCTTACAGTATGTGGTTAAGCATGTGTGAAAGTTTCGTATAAAAATTTAATCGTTTGTGTGCTTAATTTGATAAAAGGACCTAATCGCATAAAATGTAAAAGTGGCCTTCTATTTATTAAAGTGCTATTTGTTATGTCTTTATAATTGAGAGGTCTTTATGTTGTTATTTGACCATTGAGCATATGAGTGGACATTAATGGCCTTAATATAACGGTTTATTAATGTTTTAATGTAATGGTAAAATGGTAAAATGAATATTAATGTTAATTAAAATAAAACTAAAAGCATGAAATTAGCCATTTTGTTCATGCTATTGCCGAAAATCAAAAGAAAGAAAGCCAAGGTTGTGGTTTTAGGGTTCGACTATTGATTTTTGTGATTAAGGCATGTGTTTTGATCCGTTTTTGATAATTTCTACCTTTTTGTAATCAATGCTTAATAATCTATCAAGCCCATGTCTAAATTTCTAAAATTTTTGATGATTTTAAGTTGAGCTATTGATAAAAGTATGAGTTTTATGAAGTTTGATGTTAGTAAATGAAATATATGCATTGGGTTAACATGTTTTGCCTTTGAATTTTTGATGAATTTGAGTAAAATGGGCTAAATTGTGAAATTGGTAAATTGAAGGACTAAAATGTGAAATAAGTGAAATATGTGGGCTTATATGAACTCTATGAAAATTCGTCCTAACATGTGTAAAAAGGGATTTTGTGTATTTTGTAATTTTGTGAATTAGGGACTAAATTGTCAAAATGTGAAAATGTGAGGGCTAATTTGTAAAATGCCCTAAATATGTCTATATGGATTGAATTGAATGATTTGTTGAATAAAAGGGTTAATTTTGAATACATATAGATCAAGAAAAGATGAATCCAGATTTAGATCGAGGGAAATCGAAGATTATCGAGTAAACGATCCGAATCGTCAAATCCGATTACGAGGTAAGTTCGTACATGATAAATGATGTTATAGTTATGTTTTAATGCTTTGATAATGCATAAATTGTATAGATATTTGATTACGGTTTGAGCATGATGATAATCGACTATGTTCGGCACTAAGTGTGCGGTTCGAAATAGCTTCGGCTACAAATGGCATTAAGTGTGCGAGTTGGAATAGCCTCGGCTATATGAGGCACTAAGTGTGCGATACGAGATTGTTACGGCTTCGGCAAATTACTGATGCACTAAGTGTGCGAATTCTTAGAGCTTTGAAAGATTTTCGAATGAATTAATGTGATGAACGGAGAGGTATGAATGAAATAGATAAATATGGGAAAGTACAGGTACGTATGATACCTATGTGGTAGTTGATACTATGTGTATGAAGTTGATAAATTTGTATATACATAATAATTGGTCATGGAGTAGATTTGAATGATGATATGAGAGTTACTAAGTGTTTATTAATTGATGATTTTCAAATTAAATAGTTGATTATATTCAGCACGAACTTACTAAGTTTTAAAGCTTACTGTGTGAAATGCTTTCAATTTTACAGTATTATAAAGCTAGCTCGGACCCCGGAATCGTCAGCGACTCAATCACACTACCAGACATCTATTTTGGTACCATTTTGAGAGTTGTATATATAGTATATGGCATATGTAGGCTAGAAGTACGAGAATATGTTTTGTAAAGTGTATATCATGCCATGTGATATGGCTAGATTATGGTTGAATCTATGGTTTGATTTTGGTATTTTTTTGTGTTATGATTATAGCCATGAGACTTGGTTTGTAAATGTTGTTTTGTATGGCCTCTTAATTTGGCTTAAATGGTGTGTTTGATAAATAAGTTATATGATGCATATATTGCTTATGTGATGGATTAGTTATGAAACGTTGAAATGGTAAATTTTTGTAGTATGAAATTGATGATAAGATGATGAGTTTATGCACTTGAAATTTATGTAAGTTATAATGATTTTGGTATTCTTTGGTTGTGAAATTGAGTAGTAAAATAGATGGTATTTGAATGGCATGAAATATGTAAAAATTGGTTGATTGGTGGTTGCCTATGAATGTATGCAAATAATGCTAAAATGTTGTGGTTTTGGAATGCTTGAGATAGGTGGAAAATGTGGCTTAAACCAAGCCTAATTTCACCCTACACGATTGAGCACATGGGCGTGTGTCTCGACCGTGTGTTTGTTGTAATTTAGTTATTCAGGTTAGTCTCAAGCACGGCCTAGACATACGGGTGTGTCTGATGGCCGTGTGAGGCACACAGCCTTGGTACATGAGCGTGTGTGGCCATTTCGAAGGGTACACGGGCTAGACACACGGGCGTATGGTCAGCCGTGTGACCCAAGTCAGTTTCGACCACGACCGAGGCACATGGGCATGTCTTGTGGTCGTGTGGTGAAGTTAGTATATATGCCCTGTTTTGCGACGGCCTAGACACACGGGTGTGTCTAATGCCGTGTGAGGCACACGGTCTGTTCACACGGGCGTGTGACCTTTATAACTTTGAAAAAAAATGTTTCAGTTTTGGAAAAATTTGTATGTGCTCGGTTTAGTCTCGACTCCTTTCTAAAGTATGTTTAAGGTCACGTTGATTTATGTAAGGGACTTTGTATTGTTGTATGACCTATGATGTTATGATGATTATGAAATGAGTGCTAAATGTGTCGATATGTCCAGTAACGCCTTTAACCCTATTCCGGCGACGGATACGAGTTAGGAATGTTACAACTTTAATCTTAAGGCATCTTCAGTTACTCTGGCCAATTTAGTCGCTTACTTCCATGAATAAACGAAGATGAAGATGTGGATTTTCAATAGGCATCCCACTAAATTGGCCTATTGTTTATTGTTTGAAGTGTTCGGAACATCAATGGTTGGATAAGAGACCCAAGCTTTTTTATTTTTTTTTAACTTGTAAAAAACCAAATACAGATTCTCTCACTTTAGGATTGTAGGTATGCACTAGCAAACTATGAAAAAAAAAACCACTACTTTCTTGATGTTGCAGATCTGAGCTATGCATAATTGTACATCCCTCCATAAATAACTAGAGTTGTGTAATCCAACATTGTTATGTAATTGAATGTTAGTATTTTTTTCCCAATACAACTCTTAAGTTTTTCTATATACTAGTACAATCAATGTACTGTAACAGTTCCAATGAGTTTAATTTTAGTAGTTAATATGTTTAATTGCTTTTTTTCTCTTAGTTTTTGAAAAATAAAAATAGTAGAAATTGTTCAAGGGAAATGAATTGATTCAATTTTTTATTTTTATTTTTGGTATTAGTTCAACAATTTGATAAATTAAGAAAGCTTTTCAACTTAGACTTGATTGGTTGGTGAAAAAGTGAGGGAAATTTTTTGGGGTTCCTGACAGTAGAAAGAAAGAAGAAAGATGAAGTTGAAAAAAGAAAAATAAGAAAAGAAAAGGAGGGAAATAAGAAAGAAAAATAAAGGATAGGAGGATGCCACCTGGTGGCACATGATTGGCCAGCTCTGCCACATCAGCAAAAAAATTAACGCCGTTAGTGTCAGGTATCAATATAGTGGACGGAAAAAAAGTTCGGGTACCAATCTGGAAAAGAAAACCATAAGTAGTAATCTGAAAAAAGTGGACAAATTCGGATATCAATCTTATATTTAACCTTTTATATTATTATTTATTTAAAAAGGTTAAAATGTGTCATAAGTTTTTGTACTCATTATAAATTTAGAATTTAGTTCCTATACTTTTATTTCTAGAAATTTAGTCCCTCTAATTTTTAGATTTCAAAATCCAAGCTCAATTGTTAACAATGTTAAAATTATTTTGTTTAATTCAAGTTATTACAAACACTATTTTTTTAGTTATATTACTATCGAGTGAGAATTTTTTTATTTCAAAATATCATGTCAATAAATTTAATAAAAAATTGATTATGTTAATAGTTAAACCTAAATTTTAAAATTAAAAAAATAAAAAAATAAATTTCTAAAATTAAAAATATAAAAACTAAATTCAGGAAAGTATCTATGACATATTTCAACCTATTTAAAAACACTGGAAAATTTAAGTGAATTTAGGTTGAATTTTTAAGGAATTTGACATAAGGATACGGTTAAATTTATTGCAAGGCAACATAGTTTGTCTGCCGGGAGTTGTCCTCGTTAAAACACCAAAAACGAATCAATTCACGCCACGTAAAAATACAAAAATTGGATTCTATCACAAATTGACAAAAATAACCTTAACTTTAAAATTTAATGACAGGCCTCCCTGATGGAAGTGACGCGTTACTATATGATTGGTAAGGAGAATATTCAACGCTACACTCATTTAACGTCATCTCAGACTGAGTTTGCCTTTTTCATTTTTTATTTCTCATGGGCGATTTTATCTAAAGGAATTAAAGAAATTAATCGTTTTTTAATTGTTTTGGGATTTTGATTTGTAGTTTCATTTTCAATTTTTTCATGAAAGAAAAAGCGGCACTGACTTAGGAAATAGAGATGGAAAGGAGGAGGAGAAGAAGAAGAAGTAGCTGCTGTTCCTTTTCTTAAGAACTCTGTGACTTAACCCTAAAACAAATCTAATCCAAGATCAAATTGTTTTCCTTCCTTTTTGAGGCAAATATTTCAAAGACACAGTAGATCTGTAAAAGCTTCTCCTTTCTATTGGTTTCTGACAACAGAGATGGATTCTTAAACTGGTAAGGTTTTCTTTTGCTTCAGTTTTCCCCTTGTGACAAAGATCTTGGTCACGGGGTTTGGCTGTCTTGGTTTTTCTCTGCACTTTTATTTTGATTGCTTCTCAGTTAGATCTTTTATTACTTCTTTTCTGTCACTGATCCTTTGCTATTTTTTTTGAAAAAAAATATTTTTAGTGATGAGCGTTGAATGATTTATTTCAAGATCCTTCAATGATAATATAGATACTGTTTTGAAGTTTTGTTTAAAAATATTTCTACTGTTTTTTGTATTTATTTATGGTTGTACTGGGAAAAACTGATTTAAAGAAAATGGAAGAAAAGCAATCTTATTTTGTTTGATTTTCAGTTTAATAAAGCTAGGTTTATTATTATTATTATTATTATTATTATTTGCTTCTCCAAAAATACCATTGTATTTTCGTTTTCTTTCTTATTAGTTCAGGCCTTCAGCTAAACCCTATATATATATTCTTATAACTGTAGTTTCTTTTAGTGATAATAATAGCATGACCATCAAAATTTATTTTAGTGTTCTTCTACTAAGGCTGTGTGTAGTTGTAGACAATCATGTCACAAAGTCATGGAATATATGTTGTAATTTATTTATCTTCAAACTACAATATTTTGTAATTTTCTCTTTATCGTCCCCCCACTGATGATCCGTCAAGTTATCCGACTTTTGTTTTAAATTTAATTTAATGATCCACCATTATTATTTTTGGTTGAAATCTTCTTGAAATCCCAAGTGGGGCTGATTTTCTAGTTGTTTTTTTCTTCTTTTTTAATTCCAATAATATCTTACAGAATATTTGATCATTTTCCACAGGTTGATTCCAATGGGTGCTGTTTGTAAACCTAAGTTGGATTCTTTTCAAATGAAAGCATGTGCCGTGGATTAGCGTGGTTAAATTGCAGGCCACCTCCAACAACATCTAATATTTCTTTTTAAGATAGCTGAGAAATGAATCACTTGACTCTAGAAACTGAAGATACTTTTGCAAGCTTGCTTGAGCTTGCCGCTAATAATGATGTCGAGGGCTTTAAACGATCCATCCAACGTGACCCTTCTGGTGTAGATGAAGTGGGGCTGTGGTACGGTCGTCCCAAGGGCTCAAAGCAGATGGTTAACAATGAAAGAACACCTTTGATGGTTGCTGCTACATATGGTAGCATCGATGTTATTAAGCTGATCCTATCTTCATCCGATGCTGATATTAATCGTGTGTGCGGCCATGACAAAAGCACTGCACTCCACTGTGCTGCCTCTGGTGGGGCTTCAAATGCTGTTGATGTTGTGAAGCTGCTTTTAGCAGCTGGTGCCGATGCCAATTTGGTTGATGCAAATGGTCATCTTCCTATTGATGTTATTGTTGTTCCACCAAAGCTTCAACTTGTAAAATTAACTCTTGAACAACTCCTTGCCACCGAGAGTTCTGTTCTAGAGCAGAATTTAAGGGTGTCAACAGCTGTCACGAATTCGGGCTCAAATCCTCCTTCGCCCTCTCGAGAAAATGGGTCACCTACATCTGGTTTAGGTTCCCCTCAGAAGCTGAAGTCAACTAATGCTCCTTTTTCTTCCACATCAGAGAAGAAAGAATACCCAATAGACCCATCTCTTCCAGATATCAAGAACAGCATCTATTCAACTGATGAGTTCCGAATGTATTCGTTTAAGGTGCGCCCTTGTTCTCGCGCCTACTCCCATGATTGGACTGAGTGTCCATTTGTTCATCCAGGTGAGAATGCTCGAAGAAGGGATCCTAGGAAGTTCCATTACAGTTGTGTTCCTTGTCCCGATTTCCGCAAGGGGGCATGTAGACGTGGAGATATGTGTGAATATGCACATGGTGTTTTTGAATGCTGGCTACACCCTGCTCAATACCGAACCCGGCTGTGCAAGGACGGTACTAGTTGTGCAAGGAGAGTGTGTTTCTTTGCTCATACTGCTGAGGAACTCCGGCCTCTATATGTCTCCACTGGTTCTGCTGTTCTATCTCCTCGTTCAAGTACTTCTGGTGCTACAGCTATGGATTTTGCTGCAGCCTTGAGTCTGTTACCCGGATCGCCTTCTTCTGTATCCGTAATGTCTCCGTCACCTTTCACACCTCCCATGTCTCCATCTGCTAATGGCATGTCTCATTCTAATGTTGCCTGGCCACAGCCCAATGTTCCGGCCCTGCATCTTCCTGGAAGCAATCTTCAATCTAGTCGCCTCAGATCTTCTCTTAATGCAAGAGACATTCCAACTGAAGACTTCAACTTGCTGCCGGATTTTGATGTGCAGCAACAACAGCTGATAAATGAGTTATCTAGCCTCTCTCAGCCCTCTATGAGTTCTAATTCTTTAAATCGATCTGGTCGATTGAAGACTCTGACTCCATCGAATCTTGATGATCTATTTTCTGCTGAGAACTCATCTCTGCAGTACTCCGATCAAGCATTGGCTGCGGCAGTTTACTCTCCCACCCATAAGTCTGCTGTTTTAAATCAATTCCAGCAGCAGCAAAGCATGTTATCACCTATAAACACAAATTTTTCTCCTAAAAATATTGAACATCCTTTGTTGCAGGCTTCTCTATCTGGTAGGATGTCTCCACGAAACGTAGAACCTATCTCGCCAATGAGCTCTCGGGTTTCAATGTTAGTTCAACGCGAGAAGCAGCAACAGTTCCGCAGCCTAAGCTCTAGGGAGCTTGGTTCTGGCTCCTCTGCCACCGTTGGTTCCCCGGTAAATTCTTGGTGGGGATCCTCCAATGGGAAACCGGACTGGGCGGTCGATGCAGATGGCTCAGGCAAGCTTCGCAGGTCATCTTCATTTGAGCTTGGCAATGGAGACGAGCCCGATTTATCATGGGTTCAATCCCTTGTAAAAGAATCTCCCACTGAGGTCAAAGAGAAAACAGGTGTGCCTGTTTCAGGTGTAACAGTTAATGCTTCTACAGGTCTAGGTTCAAGCATGAACTCTCGAATTGATCCGGTCGATACTGCAGTGTTGGGAGCATGGATCGAGCAAATGAAGCTTGATGAGCTCGTGGCTCAGCAAAACTGAAAACCAGTTTCACTGAACCCTGAGGTAGAGATAACATAAAAAGGTTTTGGTATATAACATTTGTATTCTTTTTTTTGGGATTTTGTTGGTGATGAATGTAGAAGGGAAGCTAAACAGTAACAGCAAGTGGTGAAGGAAAGGGGGGAAAACATTCATTTTTCACCATTTATTATTACAAAGAAACAGTTAAGGAAAAAACAAAGAAGGGTTGAGGATAACCTTTGGCTATATGTTGAAAGAAATGATGCCCAAACTTGGGGTGTTTTTTACATGCAATATTTTCTGAGATTTCTGATCCTTTGATGATGACGGTGATGATGATGATGTAACATTCAACTATAGTTTATTGCTTAATTTCTATTGCAATATCTTCATTGTTACATATTACTTTCAGCAACCAGTATTAAACGTGACGTAGTTAAATCTTGTGTTTCGTGTGTTGCTGTTTCAATGGCATCAAAAATGGCATCAAATCAAAATCTTGAGGTGTCGATATTAGTAACTTTTAGCCCACCAAGAAAACTCGTTGGAGCAAGTATATTGTCATATCTTACTTTGATATTAGTACTTTTTACCTTCTCTACGGTGAGCCATCAGCTGTCTGTCTTGTAAAGTTATATGGGTGATGATCTTTTTGTCTTAAAGATTAGATTTAATGCGTACAAAAATACTAATTAAAAATGGTATTCAACAATTTAATTGTTTTAAAAATATTTTAAAAAATAGAAAAACAGAGGAAAAAAGATAGTAGTACGGTTGAAAATTCTCTATAATATAGATACAATATAAATAATTACTAAATTTGTTAAAACTTAGACTAAACTACATTAGTAGTCACTTAATTATGTTTTTTTTTAAAATTATCCAACTATGAAAAGTTACAAATTTGTCACTCAACTATTCAATTGTTTTTTTTATTCATCCAACTATTTTAGATTTTTGAATGCTTTCATTTTTATGTTAGTAAGATGGTGGCAAAAAAAAATCGAATAATTGGGCTACATTTTGTAACATTTCATAATTGGGTGACTAAAATAGAAAAAATAATAATTAAATGACTACTAACATAATTTTACGATAAAACATATTAAATGTATTGTGCTAATCTTATTGAATTTATTATATTATTTTGGTGCTTTATTAAAAATGTGATATTGGTAAACTAATTAGATTTAAGAAAAAGTTGAGTGGAGATTGCTGTCCCTCCCACCTTTGGGTGCCATTAGTTACAAATTTGTTTATTGATAATCTTCACTAAGCATGCAAAAAGTCTATCTTAAAAGAGATGAAAGTAATAAGTAAAAATGAAAAAAATATATAATGGAGAAGGCAATTTGCAATCAAATTAATTAGTGGCCATAATGATCTTCCAATGGGAATATGTTTAGGTTCTGATAGTGAATTTTTTTATTTTTTTTTATTTTTTAATATTGGAGGAGAATCATAACAAGCTGTTATTTGGTTGTTTAAAAGGATTGATTTGGACGCTCAAAGATTAAAATCAACAAAGATAAAAATAAAAATAAAAATTCTTTTAAAAAATTGCAATTTGATTTCCTTCCTATCAAATTAATAACTAACTATATAAAAAAGTTGTAAGAGAATTGCCGAAAGTTGATGATACCATGCCACCTTAAAGTATTCTCTTGTTATTTTCTTTCTTTATTCTCCCACTTAATCAAATAATACTTACATTTTTATTATTTTTTTAATGATTTTATCTCTTCTATCTTCATTCCGTCCATCATGTTAACTTTTTGATCGTTTAGGTAAAAAAAATCCCATATGTTTATTCTGTAACTTCTTGTGAAATTCTTACTTTGGCCCTTGTATGATAGTGAAATTCTCACTTTGGCCCTCCATGTGTTCACATTTGATTGACTTAAATAGTTACATGAGAACTTTTTTAACAAAAAATGGCTTATGGGCTTAAATGATGGACGAAATGAAAGTAAAAGGGGTTAAATGGCTGAAAAAATAGTAAAATGGTCAAATTGAAAATTTTACTATAATACAGGAGCCTCAATAGGTCTTAAACCAAACAAAAACTAACCCAATGGTTTTGAATTTCAGATAGGACTAAAATTTCAAATTAGAGCATAATGTTTCAGGAATTACTTATATTGTCAAATATTTCAAAATGGTCATGTAAGGGTCAAACCTTTATGAAAGTGTTAAGGGCTATTCACACACTTCACCCCTAACGTCTTTAAAATAGAACACATGATAGTTGAATTAAATATTACTTGAAAAGAAAGAGAAAAAATGAAAACATAAATTGAAACATGATATACAACATTTAAAAATCCCTTTTGGTCTTATTTGTCTATTTTAAAAGGTTTAGCCTCATTTGAGCATTTTTGAAAAATGCTTAATCCCAATGTGACTATTTTGAAACCTTTGGCCCTTATGTGAGCAACTAATAAAAAGTTGAACCCAATTTGAGTTTATAGCTTTACAAATAGGCACAAAAATAATGAAGGGTGTGTTTGATAAGATATTGAGAATTTTTGTTCTATTAAAAATGAAAATTCTAAATATTTTAATATGTTTGATAATCATATGAATTTTTCACTTAATACAAAATTTTTAGGAATAGAATATGCAAGTAGATTTGCTTATCACTTATTTTATTTTTAAAAAACATATATTTGAAATATATTTTTTAAATACAAATTTCAAATTATTATTTTTAAACTTTATTCAAAATTATTTAAAATAATATAAAATATTATATTAAGATGATTAAAATTACTATAGTAATAATCAAACAATATGATCCTATTTACTGCTTAATTTTACTAATAAACGAAATAGTTTTATAAATAAATTTACTATTTATAAATATGTCCCTTTCACTGTAACACGTTTTTCTTTCATCAATTTGCCACGTTCAGAAAGCGGTCGGCTATTAACTTAGTTCAAGGTGAGGATGAATAGGCAGCATGCGCAATGAATTATTTCTACCAAACTTTTTCAGACGCAAGGGAGGGGGGATACGAGTCACTTACTATCTGGAGTTCACACATGAATGGCAGCCATGAATGAGGAGTTAGGAGCAGCATATAGAGAGGAAGAAGTCTTTGCGGCGTTGAAGGGCATGCATACAACGAAAGCATCAGGTTTCCATGGTTTCCCAGCTTTCCTTTTTTAAAGATATTGGCATATTTGGGTACATGATGTGTGTGGTTATTGTTAGTTTTTGAACCGAGAGGTTTAATTGGTTAAGATTAATAAAACGAATATTGTGTTTATTCCTAAAATTTTGAATCCCAAGAATATGAGTCAGTTTCATCCCGTTAGTCTTTATAATGTGCTATACAAAATCATATCGAATGTGATTATAAATAAATTGCAGAAGGTGTTAAATGTTTGTATTGATGAAGCGCAAAATATTTTTGTTCCGGAAAATGTTGCCTATGACAATATTCTAATTGCCCATGAAATGTTTCACTCATTCAAGAAAAAAGCACCAACTTAATCATATGGATGTTTTGCTTTGAAATTGGACATAAGCAAAACATATGACACATTGGAGTGGGGTCTTTTGGAGAGATGATGGTTCGATTGGGTTTTAATGAGCCTCTGGTCGATCTTATTTTACATTGTGTAAAATCAGTTACTTATTAGTTATTTTTAATGGTTCGAGGGGGGAGAAATTTTGTAACACCCCTTACCTAAGAAACTCGAGTAATGAATGTTACATTTGGCATTGAACATGATTTACAATATCAAATACTTATAATTTGAACATTTATCAAGGTCACATTACACTTTTTAGAACATAATTAGACTAACAATAAAGTTAATTCTATTCCAAACTCATTTCAGGTGTCTTTTGGCCCAACTAAAAAAAAGTCAATTCTAGGTCTATATGTCTCGAGACAAAGGCTTGAATGTCTCAGGACAATGTCATGCTATTCTAGAACTTTATCTTCAAAGTTGTCTTGTGTCAAGACCAAGACATGACACTGATATTATAACTTTTTAGCTTCAAAGTTATTGTGTCTTAAGACCTGGGAGGGATAGGGGACCTTGAAAATTCTATTTTCAAACACCTCCAGGCTATACCAAAACTGTCCACGATCATTCCACACAAAAATCAAAGCTCATAAACTATGTAATGTCTCATATTTATCCTTCAAAACACATTAAACTCAAATATAAGAATAACTAGACACTTTCTTTCTTACTTCATTAATCCATCTATGTACATGTCATATTCTATACCGTGAAATTTATTTCATACCCCATTTTCCCCAAGCCTTGATGATATAATGCGATGTGTTGACGTCGCCACTTCGAATGAGAACTTTAGTTTGATCTTTCACTATGCGTTGAAAAGTAATGCATTAAGCTCTTGAAAGCTTAATAAGTACCATTGAGTTCAGATCTTATCATTTCTTTGATTTTTATTTACCATAAACATTATTACTATTATAATTCATGAATATATCTTAATAATCAATAGGTTATTTCATATTTACAAAATTCACTAATTTTATCATTCCACGAATTAACATGAATGAAACTTTTATCATAAATCCCTTACCACGACTTTTTAGCTATGCTAGACTTGTTTGAACAAGATGGATACAAGAAACATAACATGATACACAGTACAAAAATGTTGGAAACACGACACCAAAGTGCATAACAAAACATGAGGCATCGAAGTGCAATATCATGAATAACATGAGAGCGCTCGGGTTCCTGTGGCATACCAATTATATCCACAAAGTTCAACGCTTGTAACACCCTTAACCCATATCCGTCGCCGGAACAGGGATTACTGAGCATTACCAGAGTTTACAGATCAAATACAGACATTTCATATCACTTCACATTCATATACATGAAACCAATCATATTGTCCTTTATATGAGCTCTTGAGGCCCATAATACACGTTAGAATCAAGTCGGGACTAAACTAGGAACTCGGAAAATTTTTCGCAAAATATCAAAATTTTTCCAAGGTGCAGGGGACACACACCCATGTGGTTAGACTGTATGGCTCACACGGTCAAGAAATACGCCCGTGTCTTAGGCTATGTGGGCATTCGAAATAGGGGTGTTACAACACTAGTCCACATGGGCACTTGAATATAACTGAATTTACAATAATTAATCATGAATAATTTGTTCATGATTTCATTACAATTTCAGGTTTCTTTCATTCTAGTTTATTATTTAATATTACACGAATATATAATTTCGAATATTAAAATTTTCAAGAATATTTTTTTTATACTTTCGCTCCATGACTAACTACGATATTTATTCATACTAGTATTTATTTCACAATTTAGCTACACTTTTGTACTTTTTCAATTTACTCCTCATTTTCCACGATTTAAAGAACAATTGTAATTTCATTTACAATAATCACAAAAACTTTATTTAGTAAATTCTAAATTCACAATACATCTAATATTTCGTGTTCTCTACATCATTTTCATTTATCAAATAATATGTAAAACTTTCACGTACTTTTCAATTTAGTCATTTTTATCATGAATTTCAATATTAACTATCAGATAGCACTTTAATCTATTAATTCATCATAATATCTTATTTCACATGTATAATTTATATGCTCGTCGCTTTTCTTATTTAAATACATTTCACAAAGGTCACGAGTTAGTCCTTAACATCATAAACAGAGAAAATCATTTGGTTGAAAGCCGAAAAATATAAATGATTCGCTTATGTGAAAACACATATATGAATTCAATCTAAGATTTATTTCTATAAATATCACAAACCAATTGGTTCATGAATAGAAGGTGCAAACTTGGAAATGGCCTCATGTGTGCATCAACACCCATACAGACTCGATGTTTTCATGGTTGAGGCTATGGCCAGTGTTAGTGCATTGAGTTTTTCAGAGGAGTTGGGTTTTCTTCATGTAGAGATTGAGGGGGATTCTTTAACTGCTATCAAGAAATTCCGAACATCGGGGGTGGATTGCTCAACAATCAGTGCATTTGTCAAATATGGGAAAGATATTGGGAATCAATCCTTACATTGTAAGTTCTTGCATGTTCCAAGAGAGGCAAATAAAACTTGCTCGTAAAGGTCCCAAATTAGACGGGTCGGTTTACCGGATGGAAGAGACGACGACGGCTGTGATGGATGTTGTAAATGTTGATAGACGTAGGTATCAGCCTTGGTAAGTTGGATAGGTGTTGCGATTGAAGTTTCACTCGCAATCGGCATGGTTGTTAGCTAAGAAATCTGGTTGCATGTTGTTTCTTTGCCTATTTTCCTCTCTGTTTTGGAGTTCTAACAGTGGAAATAGGTTTTGGCTAAGCTGGGAGCAAAGGATAGCCTTGGTAGGGATAGCTGGGGGTTTTTTGTTTCTCGTCTTTTGGTTTTGGTGGATGGTTGTCCAGCCCAAAGGTTTTGTTTTCATTTATGTTCCCAAGTTACTTTTCCCACTTCTTTTTAATGAATCAGTTGGCACTCTTCTAAAAAAAAAAAAAGTCTCTTTCTTAAGAATAATTATCATTTTCTTAATTAGATTCCCTTTGGCATTAGTTCATTTTATAAAAATTAAATGGTAGGTATAAAATAACTTACACATATAATGGAAAATAGATAAACACCACCCTAGCTAATAATCATTTAACTCAAATATACAATCTCAATTTAGAGGGATTCTGTTGTAATTTTGAATTTATTCCTTGCAAAATTATCATTAAAATTATTAAATATATCTTTGACAAGGGTAATCAAGGGTGTCTGCTCCATTAACAATCATTCGTGAAATTTTTATGGTATCATATTTACTGACTAAGGTTTAAACACAATTTATTTCCCTTCTCACCATGGCCTCATCTTCCTCCTGCTTTATAATGTCTTTCCCTTCAGTTCACAATCAAATAATAATCAAGCTCGCTTACTCTAATTATCTTCTTTGGAAAACTTAAATTATTCCAATCATTTGCAGGCAACAAACAATTTATCACATTGACTCCAAGCCTCTTCCACCTAATGAATTTAACAATTCTCCCAACTCTAATACACAACATAGTATATTAAAGGCCAAATCGTGTTAAGTTAAATCTTTGATTGTTTTTTTGTATATATTCTCTATTAAGTTATTGGTGCCCTTGCTGTTGCTTGGTCTTGACTACAAGTCACTTATGCTTCGAGTTTTAGAGTTCAAATTCACACTCTAAAGAAATAGTCTTTAATACTTTATCTTGGGACAATGAATCCAACGCCACTTACATGGGTTGCGCCAAGAAATTGGTTGATTAGCTTATTGCACTTGATGTTTCCATCTCCGAAGATGATCTTATTGATCATATTGTGGGTGGTCTTCACCTATATTACAAACCCATCACACTTAATACTGAATCAAGGTTAACTTATATTTCCTTTGACGATTTATTTGGCTCACTCCTTCATGAAGAAATGTGGTTAAAAATTTCAAATGACTCTTAATCTTCCTATCATTGTTCACTGTAGTACTCGCCAAAGCACTACTGGTGGCACACGAGGTAAAGGCCGTGGAAATACATGTGGGGGCTATTAATCTAATTTTGGTTGTGGATGTTGTTCAACTTGTGGATGTTAACCTTCCAAACTCATTTGTTGTAATTTTCAGGGTTGAGACACATCTCCAAAAAAAAAATGTACGAGTCTCAAATCTAACAGCTATATTGATTAAGATTTTTTATTGACGATCAATTACACTTCATTTTTCATTGCACTCACCAAACTGTGGATCATCGATACTTGAGTAATACATCACTTGAATGTAATTTTTTTATTAATTATACTCATTTGAAAATGATGTTACGTGCTTGAATACATTTGAACCCATAATTTTTAAGAGATTTTAACATTAATGGTGCCAATTGAACAAATTTATCGTTATAAAATGTAAGTTGTGAAAGAAAATGTAGATATTATTTTATATATTTATATATTCTTTGCCATATAATGTATATCCATCTACGTATATAATTGATTGTATGAGTTTGGGAATCTCTAGTAAAATGAATATATAAAATATGTAGCCATTTTATACAAGGAATGCCTGTTTCATTCTTACATTAGCAAAAGGGACATAGGCCAAAAATATATGCAAAAGTTGGCCCCATACTCAATTATGAAAAGAAGGGAAAGAAAGAAAAGATTGGTGACTCGCATATTTAGGTTTTTATTTGTATTATAACCCTTTGTAAGTAATGTAGATTCAGTTTGATATGTTGATTCTTTTTGTGCCCAAAATATATGGATGCAGCCCAACTATTTATTTGTCTAAATAACAGATAATTAAATCTATTTCAAGAGGGAAGGGAAGGCTTCCTAATTCCCAAATTCAGATAGAAGCATTTTAGGTTGGTAGCATATTCAAGGAACTGATATTTTTAGTAAAAGATTGAAAATAGCACTCTAACCTTACTCAACTAATTTTTGTTTGCATCTACCTTTGGCATTTGCCATTTTCCAATAAATTCTCTTTTGATATATATAGCTTAATATTTGTTAGACCTCAAAATTTCTGTCTTTTTTTATTACATAATCATAATTTAATGTACTTTATATTTATATAGATTTTAAAAGAGATTAATACTTTATTTTGATAGTTTTTATATGGCTTTTGCGATGGGATATATATATATGTTATGTTTATACTCGTTCATGGGTCGGGTTATTTATTCAGACTCGAAGATCTACTTGAAAATTAAGAAGGGTTGAGTAAAAATGTTAGATTCGAAAAATTAGTTTGGGCAAAAAAATTAGGTCTGTTTAAAATGTGGGTCGAGCTTGAACTTTTAAGGCTCAAGTCCGGCCCAACTCATTTTAAGTTTATAATATTTTATATTATATTATATTTTATATATTATATAATTCATAACACATTAAAATAAAATAAAATATATGCTATATATATAATACTACTATAATATAAACACTAAAATAATATTAAGATTATATAAAAAATTTCAATAAATAAAAAAATATATTAAAGTACTAAATATTAAATTAAAAAAAATTAAAAAATAATATGAACGGGCTTAAAATAAATTTGAATTAGTCTTTAACAAATATTTTGGACCGACTCATGAACATCTTTAATTATTAGAACCATTTTATTTGTTTAGAAATGTTTTTTAGTGTGATTTTCCTTTTCTATTTTTATTTAGGCAAGGAATCAAAATTGCATGAATGAAAAACACGTTTGAAGTAGAAACGGTTTTCATTTTTTGAGAATCTGGCACCCTTTGTTCAGTCTTTTCCAACCCTAAACACTAAAAGCTACGATTTCTCTTTACTTTTACAACCTGAATTTTGAATTTATTTCAACATAATTTGCATGGCTGAATTCATAAATTAATCCCATCAAAGTAAGTAATAAAAAAAAGAGAAAGAAAACAATCAAATTACTCTTGAAGAAGAAAGAATGAATGAAAGAGCAGGAACTAAAACTTGAAGAGAAAGAGAGAACAATGGAGGTGGAAGACACAAAGTGAGACCTTAAAGAGTTGAACATTGAATAAGGATAAAAAGAGTGTTAAAATATGTTATAAATCTTTTTATTGCTTGTAATTTTGAAATATAGTTCCTATATTTTTATTTTTAGGAATTTTTTTATTATTTACATTTCAAATTTTAGGTTAATTTGTTAATGTTATTAATTTTTTTACATTATATTTATTGGGGAGATATTTTAAAAAATAAAAAAATTAGCTATTTAATTAAAAAAAAAAAGATGTTTTTGATGAACTCGAATTTAATAAAAGAATTTTAACAACATTAATAATTAAACTTTCATAAAATGACTAATTTCTTTAAAATAAAAGTAAAATTCTAAATTCTAAATGTGCAAAAAATATATAAACTAAACCACATTTTAAAGGGGGGCTACAAATAGGGGTGCTCGTGAGTTGCGCTGAGCAAAGTTTGGGCTAAGCTCATGCAAAATATCTAAATTAATTTTCAAGCCTAGGTTTGGCCTGACCCAAAAAGTGGTCTTACTTTTTTGTCTAAACCCGACCTAATTTAGAAAAGATAAATTCAAGCCTAACTTAACCCACCCATATTTTATTTTTTTTGAATTAATTTTTACTTAAAAATATTTTTTTTAAAATATAATACACTAAACGCACTAAGAAATGCTAAAATAAAAGTTTTGTAACATGTTACAACTATATTAAAAAGTATTTAAATAAAAAAAACACTATCACAAATATAATAAATGTTTTATTGGATTAAATATAATTTTTAAAATTTTATATTTTAGGTTAGGTTATTTAGTTGGGTAAGTTTAATGATTTTAAACTTTAATTTTAATTTAATAATATGTATTTTAAATAGCTTTTCTTCATTTTAATTTATATATCTTCTTACTACATCAATATCTATTTCATGCATTTCATTAATAACCATTTCATAAATCATTATTTCATAAATTTCATTTTTATATTTCAATTCAAAAACTTATTCTCAAGAAAATATTTATTTCTATTCATAATCAATCAATAACAATCAGTTGTTCAGTACTTTAATATAATCATTCAGTAATCATCAGTTATTCAGTAACATTAATCTTTCAATAATTATTTAAACCAACATTTTTCAATAAAAATAATTATAATTAATTCAAATTATTATATTCAATTAACTCATACACTATTTCATTATTTCCTATTCATTCTATTTTTACTTCTTATTTCCATATCTCAATTTCAATTCATAATTTCACTTTCTCATACTTTCAATAGTTCAATCGATCAAATTCATTCGATTTTCTCATTTCATTTATTCAACTAATTTCAATATCGATGATTCGATATTTAACAATTTCATGAACCTTAAGTTCATGCTTCAAATCTCATGTCTCAATTCAATTCATAATTCAACTCATAATTTTTTTCTCATATTTTTAATAGTACGATTAATCAAATTTATTTAATTTTCTCATTTCAGTTATTCATCCTATTAACAAACTCGGACCTTGGCGGATACACGAATCCAACCAACACACCAGTATTGACTCAAGGTCGAAGCATCCCTGAATACTTTCAATCCTATGACATGCTAACTATATCAGATTCAGTCCAACTAGTTAATAGGGTATTCAAATCATTTTTCTATTTCAAATTCACTTTCAATTCAATCACAATTCAATTCAAATTCACTTTTTTACTTTCTAATCAATATACAATTCAATACCAACACATATTTCAGATAAGCACATATAATTATACTTTGATTCAATTCAATCCACTTTTCAATCAATACACAATTCACATATTCACCATATTCATAATTTAATCTACTTTTATTCAATTCATATTTTCGATTCATTTTCCAATCAAGTTCAAATCACTAATCACTATTCAATTAATATACATTTCAAATAATCACATATTTTCTTTATTCAATTCATTTTGATTCAATTCAAATCACTTTTAATTTCCAATTTGTTCACATTTAATTTCAATAGCTATAAACACCTTTAAATCAATTTCATTCAAATCAATATCATTATTTCAATTACTTTCCTAAATTTATCTACCATGCATTTTAATTAAAATATAACAATTAATAATAAATAGATTTGAATTATAGTAATACAAACCCAGATCTATTCGATTACTCCTCGACAACTTTTTCTTTTCCTTTCGGTGTCGATGCTTAAGGTTCTTTGCTAGCTACGAAAATTAAAATAATTATACTACTAATTACAACACTAATTATAATAAATAATTGAATTTCTAATCAATTGCTACCTTATTCCCAATTTAATCCTAACTAATTGTACTTACTTTTCTAATTCAATTCACACTCTATTTCTATTCAAATTTCATCCATACTCAAATTTAACTATTTATTTTTCAGCATATTTTCTTAATTTCGAATTTTCCTCAATTTAGTCCCTACAACATAAAACTTATAGCTTACTTCACAATTTAATCCCTTTATCAATTCTAACTTAAAATTCTTTCAATTAAATCCCTAGTTCCATAATTTGTCCAACATTAACCCTACTTGAAAACCTATGAACTCTCAAAATATCAACTTAATTTCATCAAAACCTTGTTTTAAAACTTTTAAAACATCAAATTTGAGTAAAAATAACATAATTGGCTTACCAATTTAAACTTCAAACTTCAAATCCCTAGTTTTTCATTTTTCTTTTCTTTTTTTCTTTCCTTTCCCCTGTTTTGAATGCTCTCTGTTCTTTCTCCTTTCTTTTTCTTTTGTTTTATTCTTTTATACCTTATATATATATACTTTATTTTATTTATTTACTTAACATATATTATAATATATTTATTCTAAATATCTATTAAGTATTTAATCATATATATACAAATATACACCATCAATTCCATACAATTGTCATCATTTATTTTATTTTTCACACTACAATCTTATAATTTAGTTATTTAATTAACAATAATATAATTTAATCTAATTATCTATTACTTTAATATTAAGTAAATAAATTATTTTATAACAAGTGTACGTATATCTATTTATTACAAATGTACCAATATTTTTATTACAATTTTCATTATTCAATTTGTTTATTATACAAAAATCTCATAATTTAATTATTTATCTAATAAATATATTTTAATTTACTAATGATAAATAATAAATAATAAATATCTTATGCTTAACTAATAAGTAAATTAAATCTATAATTTACAATTGTATGCTTATTTTTAATTACACATGTATATCATTAGTATCACACATTTGGCTTCATTTTAATTTATTTAATAATAATAATACAGTTATAATACTACTACTACTAATAATAATTAAATCTACTTGCCGCTTCAACCATTGAGAAATGGTTTATTTGTGTGATCCCCCTTTCTTTTTATTAATCTATAATTAAACTTTGACCCTTAATTCAATTTAATCATTTTTCCTAATTACTCTTAATTAGGCTAAATTCACCTAATTAGAACTTAATTAGGCACACCACTAGTTTCATAAAAGTTTCTAATAATTATTTACGAACTCATTTCACTAAAACGGAGGCCCGATATTGCACTTTTTCGATGCCCGTTAATTTTGGGTCATTACATAATACTTTTACGCATCATGACAATAAGTTGTAATAAATACTTCTTATTACAATTAGCTTTTAGTCAAGAGTTAAATTCTAACTCATTTTAGAATTTCTGAATGTGTGATATATGTTCAAGTTGCTCTACCACATGCACAAAATGAGTATTCAAATAAATTTGGGAATGTATATTAATTATGAGTCTCATTCTATTATTATATGTTTCAAATGAATTGGAGATTCAATCATGACATGATTTGTGATCACTATTTGATAGTTTTCCCAACATTAGGAGGAGAAAAATAATAGTTGGATAAATAAATTACTTAGAATGAACTATCATTATTTATATCTTCGTAGAAAGTGATTTGAACCAGAAATTCAAAAACATAATTCATTTTATTAAAAGCTAACTACTAAATGCATTTACTGATATGATGAGAATAAGTATTATATACAAACTAATGTTTTGATTTAAATTGAAGTCTCAATAGGACAACTTGTTAGAATAAAATGAAAATAATGCATACCTGAAGCATGGTAGATCCATTCGATCCAAAGATGAAAATTTTCGTAAAAGAAGATAATAAATATAAATAGTCATATTGTGGAGACGGGTGTTCCTAAAGAGACCCAATATATAACTAATTATTAAAACTCTAGAAGAGATTCAAATACTTGAATCTGAAGATGAAATAGTGAAAATAAAGTGATTTCGATAAGTTATGTCAATATGATAAAATATTGAAATGTGAAAATAGAAAGTTATCAACAACAATTTTGCATGCAATATTATTATTGAAATAATGAAAAAAAATGAGAATCTTAAATAAAATTATAAAAAAATATAAACATAGAGTAATTGGCCAAAGTGGAAAGATGCAATTCAAGTAGAATTAAATTTCTGAAGTTTTTGAACCAATAGTCTAGACATCTGCCAATGAGTAGTTTTGCGGAAAAAAAGAAGAAGAAAAATGAAGTTTTTCGCTAAGTCTTGACATTGTATGAGAAGGTATAATATTCTTTTATGGTGGATGCAATAACCTTTAAATATCTTATTAGTATGACAGTTCATAAAAATTTGACAAGCACCTTATGATTGTTGTTACAATCTTTATATAAATCACTATATAGTAGAAATTTATATTAAAATTTTTGAAGGATTTAGAATGCTATAAGCATACAGAAATTCCTAGAATATTGTTCAGAACAATTGTGTAAATATTTATATAATTTGTTTTGAACATATGTATTATTATAGAATTGTCATTACCAGAGTTCTATTATGTTTGTTGTTGAAAACTCTTAAAATGATCAAAATATATTTTCCCAAAAAATTTCCTCACTCATGACTTTCACAAAAATTGGTGATATAAATCTTAGCAAATATGTTCAAATGATCATTTGGAAAGCTAACATTCAAGATTTGAATACGTAGAATATGATATATTATGTGATGTTGTCATGAGATGGAGTAAATACATGTGAAATTTTGTTCCATTGGATTTTCCTGGTTAAGTTTTTAACCAAATAGCATGTTATGCGTATTATAATTATATGTACTATTTTTCCACAAGGTTTTTATGTTAATAAGGTTTTAATGGGACATATTATCTACCAATGAACATTTAAGGATGAGCGTTATGATTATTTTATTATTAAGTAGATGTTTATTAAGGTCAAGATAAGTTTGATATACATTATGACTTTAATTTTTATTAGCAGTAAACTTTAATACCATAAATACTTCTTATGTCTATAAATATATAGATTTTGAGGAAACACTTTAAATATCCCTATTGATAAATAAATATATAAATTTTTTTATTAGTTGTTCTTTACTCTCTTTATTTCATAACATTTTTCAATTTAAAAAATATAAAAAATATAATTAATTTTTAAAAATGAAAATAAATAATATTTTTATAAACTAAATTCAACCTAATTTTTTAAGTACGAATAAAGGATTTAATAACCTATTATTATTTTATAATAGTGGATGCAAAAGGGATTATGAATAGAAGCCCAATAGTTTTGGGCTCTAAAATTTATGTCCTAATTAGATCATCTCAATAAGCCCAAATATAAGCAAGCTCGCCTCATTTTCCTCTATTTAAAATTAAAATTTAAAATGCAAATATATATATTATTTTAAATTTTTAAAATGGAAAAAAACCACCACGAGAAAGAACACATTGTTTCCCGGCACTGAAGTGATACTCTTCTCTTTGAAATATTTCAATGGATTCTTAAGGTTCTAAATTTTCTATTCATCAGCAGCATGATTGTTAGCTAAGCATTCACAATCGTACCTTTTAATTCTTTTTTATTTTCTTTTTCTTTTTTAATTTGGCAATATCTGTTAATAATAAAGAAATTCCTAAATTTATGTGTATCGGCTGATAATAATTACTTCCTGTGTTCCTCTTTCTGTTTGGTATTCTTCTTTCTTTCTTTTTTTGTTTGTTTCTTTCGATATAAGATTTCATATATTTTTCCGGATGCTGTACTTTCTAGGGTTTTGTACATTCTTAGTTCAAGTGACTTAGTTTTTTTTTTTTTTAAATATGGCTTTGAGTTTGATTTTTCATTCTTTTCAGTTAATTTAACTTTGATTTAATTTTTCGCCTAGTTATTTTATTTTTTTGGATGCTGTATTTTCTCGGTTGTTTTTTTTTTCTTTTAACATTTCTTAGTTCAAGGGACTAGGGTGCTTATTTTTCTAAAGTTTGGGTTTGACTTTGATTTTTCAGACTTTTTAGTTCATTTATCCACCACGGTAAACTATTACTCCAGCATTAGGTTAATGAAGGATTTTTCTTGAAATCTGTCCAAGTAGTTCATACCTGAGATAATTTTCTCTCCATTAATCAGGTTTATTATGTTTCATTTGTCGCTAAATTTATTTTTCATTGCGCATTTCCGCGCATAAGATTGTAAATTTAGCCAAATGTGGTTAAACACAACGATCTTCTCGTTCCTGAATGATGTCATCTTTAAAGGTTTTTTTATTATTAAAATAAAGTTTATTTATTGGTTTTCATATGTATAATTTTTCATTCTTAAAAGGTATTTTTTTGGTCTGAATTCTTATAGGGGTTCAAACTTACGAAACTCGTGTTTGTAACAGGTAAATCAAGTGCTTGCTCTTGACTTGGTCCGATGTTTCGCCCTTACTCTTATGGTCCAAGAGCTGCATGGCTTTGGATCATTGAGTACGTATCAAGCTTTCCCCAGCTAGATATTTCCATTATATCCGGTACAGACAAATACAAATCTCATGGTGTTTGTTGACTATTTTGGGTCTTTTACCTTTTTCTTTCTTCTTTCAGGTCTGATTGAAACAGCTCCAATTTTACCAGAGGACCTAGAAGAAAATACAAGTGAAAGGGTTGCTTTAAGATGCTTGGAGGAGTTATTTGGTCCTCAAAACAGTCATGGAAGTGTTGCTCCCGTTTCAAGAGCTGTTTTGAATCCTTCTGCAAGCTGCGATGATGTTCTTGATCACATACTGTATCACATACTGCAAAAGGTCAAATATAAAATACAGTCTAGTTTCAGCATTGCACTATAAATTTGGTTGTCTTGAAAGAACAATACAGTCTAGTTTCAGCATTGCACTATAAATTTGGTTGTCTTGAAAGAACAACTTTTTTTGTGTCACTCGTAAGACCTTGCTAGCTGAAATGCATGCACTGTCAGTTACAACTATCTTTCTTTACCAGGTCCCATTATCTGATCTGAAAAATGCTGGACCAGAGCTTTTGAGATGGGATGGTCACTCCTTTATTGAGCATAAAAGAGCCACCCTACCTAAATGTGCATTAGAACAGGTAAAACTGGATTCTTCTTCTTCTTCTTTTAAGTTTCTTTGTTCCTGGCTTCCTGCTGCTATGATGCGATAATGGCGTCAAGCTTCACTCCTTTTGTTTTCTCTCATCCAAGTTTCTTTTTTTTTTTCTTTCTAAATTTGTTTTTCGTTTCTTATTGACCTTTTCTGTAACAGTTGAAAGATGTTATTTTGCTGGACGATCCTTATCTTGATGGCAATGAAAATGGGCCTCCATCACGGTCTGATGACAGCAATGATGAAAATGGTAATCAAGAGGGTAACTTGATTCCACAAATTAAAAAAAATGAAGAGTTGCTTGGAAGAAATCCAATTCCGTCGAAGAGGTCTAGAGATGAGTTGGTTGCTGGAAATTCAAAGGGAATAGTCAGTGTTAACCATGGTAGTATGCAATGTGATCTTCATTTGAATGCAAAGAAGTCAAAGCTAGTTGCAAAGCCCGCTTGTACTATTCAGGCTGTTGCGGAGCTTCCAATTCACCTGCATGATGATGATGAGCAGTTGGAAGATGAATCTCAAAGGATTATGAAGGTTACTGAAATAGGGACTAATAACTTGGGAAAGGTTTCTCAGATAGGTGAGGGTAATCAAGATTTATGTGTTGCCTCAAGGACCCCTGGGCTGATTGATGCTGTTGGTCGTGTGGAATTGCTGGACAATCAGATGGAAAATGTTCAAAATGATAATACTGACATGATGGTCGAGCAAAAGCATGGAGATATAATTTGCCCAAATGTTGTTATTAACGAATCCAGTCCTGTTGAAAATGGTGCACCGGTAAAGGAATCTAGTGGTGATGTGGGTGGAAATATTGATCAAGATTTTACATCAAGTTCCCAAAATTCTATCTCCGCTGATGGGTTACAAGAAAATGTTGATCTGAATGGGGAAAAAGCTGACATGGATCATCCTTGTGTGGAACAGATATGCGAAGATGAAGATGAGATCTTTAACATTTCCTTAAAGAAGAACCTTTTCTTGAGTTCACAGCACATGGCAAGTCAAGATCCTGTTCAAAATGCTGACTGGACAGAACAAAATTCTTGTGTCAAGTGTAATCAAAATGGTCGGTTGTTGGTCTGTACTTCTAGTGGTTGCCTGCTTGCGGTTCATGAGAGCTGCTTGAATTGCCCTGCAAGATTTGATGATAAGGGCCACTTTCTTTGCCCTTTCTGTGCATGCTCTGTTTCCATCTCAAATTATCTAGAAGCTAAGAACAAGATCATCTTGGCAAGGAAGAAACTAGTTGCATTTATGGGGCTTATGGGAAAACTTATTCAGGAGCAGGGGAGGTCTTGGAATCATTCAAAATTAAATGGCAATGAAAACCTTGCTGGAATTCAGGAGAGTGGGCATCTAGGGAGAGAGCATGAACACAAACAGGAAGAACTACCAGCCAAGCTTAAAACCTCTGATGATAATCCAACCACTGAAAACACTGAAACTTTCCCCATAAATCAGGTAGAAGTTGAAGGAGATGACATACTAAAGGAAGTTGTAGGGCCTCAGATTACTGATGCAAGTCAGAAACTTGTCAATAGTGATGGAGAGGAATCATCTACCAGTGCAGATGATAAGTATATAATATCTAGTCATTCTACAAGGTCCAAAAAAAGTGAAACAAGGCAGTAAGTTCCCTTTGCGTAAATTGATAACATGCATGCATCTTCAAGCATACACACGCAAACAGGCACACACATATACACCATTTCTGACACATTTTCTTTTTTA
This sequence comes from Gossypium hirsutum, assembly GCF_007990345.1. Taxonomy (NCBI): domain Eukaryota; kingdom Viridiplantae; phylum Streptophyta; class Magnoliopsida; order Malvales; family Malvaceae; genus Gossypium; species Gossypium hirsutum. The sequence continues at coordinate 70,875,739 of NC_053432.1, forward strand.
ATTTTTAACATGCTTCTGCAATCAATTTTATTATTTTTGTGGGAAGAAATGAGTTAGCCTTTGATTTGATTGATGATTAAATCTTAACAAGATTCTTATTTGTAGATCATTCTCGCCAACTCGACGATTGAGAAGAAAGAAAGCTCCATGGACGAATGACGAAGAAGAGATGCTCAGGGTAATTACTTTCTTTCATAGGTCGTAGAAGTTATAGTTGATAGTTTTGAAGTTCATATACTTGTATACTCCTGGTGTTACAAGAGTGAACTTTCTGAAATGTTTATTTACCAAGCACGTGGCTTGTAATACATGTCAAGCTTTCTTGTAAGATTTTTACTGGCTATTTTGTGCTTGCAGAAGGGAGTGCAGGAGCTTGCAAATGAGGATGGGACAGTTCCATGGAAGAGAATTTTGGAGTTTGGTACCAATGTGTTTCTTATGGATAGGACTGCAACAGACCTCAAGAATAAGTGGAGAAGTATGTGCAAGGATAGCCTGGGATGCAAATGATATGATGTCACAGCCTTGTGATTTTGCATATAAGATCATGTGATTTATATATCTCGGTTAAGTCATCTCTTTTTGTTTTAAAGGAAGTAGGTGAGTTCAATAGCTCTGTTATGATTTACTGTATTCAGGGCTACAGCATAAGTAATAGGAAGTTGGAAATGGGTTTTCCCCCTGTTTTTTGTCTTTTGTGAAATGAAATACTTGTTTGGCTTTGATGGAATTGGAAGCCAGTATTTTGAATGATGTTAGTATATATCATCTATGTACCTTTGGTTATCTCTAATGCTAAGGTATGGCTAGTTTACCTAGCTAGTTTAATCCTAGCTATCTCCAAATTTGATGTTTTACATGCATTTGATGGGGAGTGTATAAGATGTTATATATTGTAGGGTGCGGGAATTCAGCTTCACAATTCTATTCTTTGAGAACAAGAGTGTTGAAAGAATAGGGAAACTCACCCTTGCTTGCAAGATTTTAGTTGAACTTTAATCCTTAACTATTAGGTGTGAATTTATTTCCTTGCAACACGGGCTGCTGATTAAGGGTGTGGACTGGTGTATTGTTGGGACTCTGTCTGCTAGTTGTAAAAGCTCAAGGGCTTCCTCTCAGGGTTCTGTCGTTTGAGAAACAAGTAGGTTAAGGTGGCATATTACTTTACAAAAGCATACCCTAATTCTGGGCTAGAAGCCGGCTGATCCGGACATGAGTTTTTTCATGCCAGGATGGCTCAGATTGGATTTAAATAATAAAAAAGAATCTATTTAAATTTAATTATAAAATTATAATATAAAAATAGATTCTTTATTGATTTATAAAAAATAATAATACGGGTCATTGAGGTAAGCCTAACTGAATTTGGGCGTTCTACTCTTGGCTCTTAGATATGGGACTTCTTTTTCTCAGCACTAGTCCCCTATTCAAAAGGGAGGGGCGGGGGGGGGGGGGGGTGGAGTATGTCTTTCTGGAGGACCGTATTTGATTGTCAAAGATATGACCAACACTATTAATGCAAAGGGAAGGTTATGAATGCTAAGATCATATTCGGTCATGCAAAATGAGACTACATTAGTTAGATTTTTTCTTACACAATATACACATGTTTTAGTATATCCAAGAGTACCATAAAGTTTGAACTAGTCTTAATGTCAACGTTGAACTTGAAGTCTTTGTTATTATGCTAGTAACTTGATTTGTATGTATATATGTATATATATATAACATATCTACTTATACTAGTGTGAAATTAAATTACAAATTAAAAGTTAAACAATACAAATCAAACTAATAACTCTATCATATTAATTAAGAATAATTTTTTAATATTTAAAATTTAAAAGTTTTTTGATTCAATAAATAGTTTTTTTAATTTATTCAAATATTGATATATATTTTTTTAAAGGAAAATTCATTTAATGAATAGAACCATACCATTTAGGAAAAAAAATAACAAACACTTGTTGTAGATGGGGAAGGACAAGTTCCAGCAGCACAACAAAGGTTTTAGCCTTAGCATCAATAGAACATTATGACACATTGACAATTGGCTTTGTTACAACTCAAGCACGATATATCTGGAATAATTGTAAGTACTTAACATGATAAGGAAATCAGCCCAGGATGGTCCAAAGCGGCGAGCAAAAATTAACAAAAGAATCGAGTATTCACCAAACTATAGAGGACTACAATAAAATCATCCCTAAAATCACTTATAAATCTAATATTACATGCATAAGTAAGACTAAAAACCGTGCTACAAGAGCAAACAAAAACTTCTAAAATTGAAGACTTATTAAAACAATGGAAAAACAAACAAAAAAAAATATAAAACTTAGGACATGGGTCCAAATCGACTCGTGAAATTATTTATTATTTTGAAATATTCTCAAAATAGAAACAGATGAAGAAGCCGACGAAGAGCCACTCACTTTCCAAGAAAAACTACCGGTGGCCGGTAGAGTTTTAGCGAACGACAGGCATCGTCATCTATCCATCACAACTTGTGAAGACAACAAAGATACTCACAAAATAGATCTGCAAACTAAAAAATAGAGAAGACATGTGAAGTGAATGAGAAGAGGAAAGAAAGAGTTGGTGGGAGGGGAAAAAAAGGGCAATAGCTAGCCCGAAAACTGGAGTCGCCGCTTAAAAGATAAAAAACGGCTTGGAGAAAAAAGAGAAAAATTTTAAAATTTGATATACATTATTTAAATCAATAGAATGCGAAATTGAGCTTAGAACAATCTTAAAAAATTCACATTTTAGGCATCAAGTACCATCGATGTGGCCTTGGTGGTATGGGAGCCACGGACACTATTGGCAATTCGGGGTCTTGGATGTGCAGGAGCCTTAAACACTATCAACACTATAGGGCATGAATGTGCAAAAGCCTCGGACACCATTGGCGCTTGGGTGTGCAAGAGCCTTGAACACCATCGGCATCATTGGCCTTTGGAAGTGGGGGAGCCTCACACACCTTTGACACCATCAGGCCTTGGTGGCATAAGAGCCTTGTACACTATTGGCATCATGAACCTTGCTGGTGTAGGAGCCTTAGATGATATCGACACCATAGGGTCTTGGTGTTGCGAGAGCCACACACATCATTAGCAACTTTGGGCTTTAGATGTATGAGAGGCTCCGACATCATCAACATCATTAGCCCTTGCACATGCAGGAGTCTCAAACACCATCAACACTATTGGCCATTGAATGTGCAAGAGCCTCAAAACATCATCGGCATCATTAGCCCTTGGATGTGCTTGCACACCATCGACACATTGAGGCCTTGGATATGCAAGAGCACTGCACACCATCAGCACCATGAGGTCTTGTTGGGGTAGGAGCCTCAGGCACCATTGGGCCTTATTGGTGCAAGAGCCTTGCACACCATTGGCACAATAAGGCCTTGCTGGTGTGAAAGCCTCGCACACCATCAATACCATGGGGCCTCAAATGTGCTGGAACCTCGCAAACCCTCGACAATTCATGGCATTGGTTTTGTAGGAGCCTCGCACAACGACACTTGTAAGCCCTTGGGTGCTAGAGGCCTGCACACAATCGGCACTAGCAAGGCCTTTACTTGTGTGGAGCTACACACCATCAGATGAGTTTAGGCACATATTCAATTTTTTGTTCTGTTAATACAAATTTTATAGATTCTAAATTTATAGTACTGTAGGAGGATGCTTCAAACAATTTCATGGTCAACCGGCTTATTTCCTAATATTAACGATTTTTTCAATATTCATCGGTCCATAAATTTCCTAATTTTTTTGGTTGAGTTCTTTGGTTCCAAATTCGAATTGCATGTTATTTGTATTTATTGTTGTGGAACGTGTCTAACAAAAAGTGTCCTCGTTTTGAGCATTCCAATGTCTACTGGTTGCAAGACTCTCTATCTCTTTAGGGGGAAGAAATCTTGAGGGCCATAGAAGGGGGCACAGAGGTTGGGATGCCACTTACTAGAGCCTGCTCACGCCTATCACATAGCAGCCTCACCCTGCCCCAATCACCGGAGCACCCATCCCCCGTTAAGTTCTTGACAGTGCTCCAGCCAACTTCCAATGACCCTCTGGTGAACCTCCAGCGAGGGTTTTCAAAAGAAAAAATGATATGGTCAAAAGCTAATCTGGCAATGAAGGGGTAATCATCCCCTTCAAGTGAAACCAAGACTGCAGTAATTTCATGCCCAATGCATTCGATGCACAATCGAAGTTCTTCCTCCGTGATTTCATTTTCCAAAGACCCTTCTTCGCCCATCGAAATACATCCAAGCATATGGTAATCTTATGACAATCTTACATTCCAATCTATAACGTAAAATGCCACAATTCTAACCTTCCTTTAAAGATAATTTGTTAGTATAACAGTCGTCAAACCTAAGCTTTACTTGTTCATATCAATATAAGATCAAACACATATGATCTGGATTTTTTATCAAGTCGAAAATAACAAAGAAAGATGTATAGAACGTAAGAATATTAAGTTTCTTCTGCCCAAAAACATGTAGCAATAGATCCGAGGAATCACACCACAAAGCCAACAGATTATAGTACCTCACATAATGTGATAAAGTTGTTCCCCATGGATCTTCACTTATTCATTACAATACTCAGAGGCACTTAAATACTCACCATGCTCCTCAAAATACTCAACCAATCGCTTTAAGAACCCATCGCTGCTAACTGTTTCAGTGTCACATACAAGACAACACTGTCTTCTTGCTCGTGTCACAGCCACATTCATTCGCCTTCGGTCACTTAAAAACCCAACCTGGATGGTTTGAGAATTATAAGCCCAAGAATGTAGTTGATCATAATTTAACACCGTGAATTGTACAATATATTCTAAGGAATCCAGTAACAACAGAAGAGATGCTAATACCTCTTTCTTTGAGTTTGACCGAACCATTGAAATGATAACTGCTTCCTTCTCTCGACCTTGGAAACCATCAACAGTTGAGATTTCAACATTCTTTAGCTTATATTCATTGCTTTTCAACATCTTCAATAAGACCACCTGCAAAATCATCCATGGATCTATGAGTTTATACATATAAACAAAAGGGTATATGTTCAATAGAGTATTTCAGTCTTGCAATGTTTTAATCAAAGTTGTGAAAATTCAAAGAAATGAGAGATCAACCAGTCCTTAATAAAATCTTCTTACCTGCGCAGCATAAGGGGTAATAATTCCAATATCAGAAGCATGGACTCCAGCATGAATAAGTCTCTTTGCATGTGAAATAGCTACCTCAGCTTCACCTTCATTCAATGTGCTCTCTTCCTCATCCTTCTTCTCTTCCATATCACACCTATAGCAAATTAAAATCAAAGTCATATGTGCCTCCTATCACATTTGAGATCTTTCTTGTGGTAGATTCAAATTGGATCTTCATTTTCACACATTTATCTTCCAACTTCTACCAACATTGGTATCAATTTTCCTTTTAAGAAACCATATAGTCAAAGTATTTCACTAAATGTTAAGTTTTTTTTTTTTGAAAGCAAAGCTAAGTTAAATAACAATAAAAATAAAAGGGAGTGAAATCCATTTCATGTGTTCCCTCCAAAGCAGCTAAGAATAGAGGCCAAATAAAAAAACATGCATGCTGGTTATCAAAATTCAATAATAAGAGCTTACCCAGTTGTGTCTATGATAAGAAGGGTTGGTTCTGTTGAAGTTGACTTCTTAACATTCTCGAGATCAAAAAGCATGTGCGTAGCAACACTAGAATGCGCTTTGATCTGCAATACGATATAACTGCCATGAGCACAACGTAGCAAAACAAAATGTTCTTTTAACCTGCAATCTAAATATGTAAGCAAGCATACACGCTCAAATCTCAGTACCTTGCTGCTGTAAAGCTCTTTAGATGACCAGTTCATAATAAGCTCATGCATGCGGTACTGGACAGTGAGCATGGACATGACCTCATCTCCATACAGATCTGCAAGGCGTTCAAAAAGGGTTCTTCCTAACCCTTTCCTCTCAGCTTCAACACTCTGGATAGTTGGAGGAAGCTGCAGATGGTCCCCTGCAAGTATACATCTTGAGCCCTGAAATAATGACAGTGGATGATTAGGAAGGATTGCACTGTTACATGCTAGGTTAATGCTCAGCCAAAGAATCTTACAAGTAAAATATCAATTTACATTTTACATATATTAAAGAATAAGCATGCATCATAAAACCTAGAAAAAGGCAGGTTTCACATTCATAAATCTTGAAGAACCATACCTACTAGATATCAGAATAACTATGTAAATGAGAGGGGGTTGGGTGATCCAATTCCTAAAAACAATTTTGTCTCTAAACTGTACAAAAAGTTACTTCATATTTGTTATCCCTTTTTTATTAATGCACGCATCTACATTCACCACATAATTACCTTTAGTAGAGCCATCCAGCATGCTATTTCAAGAGCCTGTGCAGCTTCATCGATAATAATCAAATCAAATGTAGTGTTGTCCAGTTTGCGAGAAAATGCACCAGTCAAAGTTGTCAATATGACATCTGCATCCTTAATTACATCAGTAACAGCAAGCTGCTGCCTTTTACGCTCTTCTTTTGAAAGAGTTCTAAGCTCCTTCTGGATCTCTCTCCTTGTATTTCTGTCTTTGGTTTTCAATAATTTCCCATTTAGTACCTGAAGCAATGAAGTAGAGTACGCTGAAGAACAGGCAAAACTAAAATTCCTCTCTATATACAAAATGTATAAATGAATTCAGCATGCAAATATATTTTTTTTATAAAAGAATGCCAATGTTAATACTTGGTCACTGACTCAAATATTTCACTAGAGACCATTTCAGGATGAAGTTAGGCTCCAGTTGGCTCTAAGAAATATTTCCTGTTTTTATTTTCTATTTTCATTTTAAAAAAATTAATTTACATTTTCTATTTAAAAATTGAAAAAAAACATTTGTCAAATAAAAGTTAATTGCTTTCAATAAGGAAAATATAAAAAACATGTTTGCTATCTATTTTTCTATAACAGAAACATTAGAAATATATATATTTTTAAATGCTACAATTATATGGATTTAGAGGGTAAGATATTAATATTAAAAAATTGTTGAAACAAATACTTTTACATTTATATGGGTTTGAACCAAGGTCAATTCATTTAAAGTTAGAATCCCTTGTTTCCAATTTTTTCAGTTTTACAAAACATTTTCAGAACAATGAAAAGAACTTTTTGTTGGTTTCTAATTTTCATTTTAGTTTTCCAGAAATCATTTTTAAAATTTTCAACCAAATGCATTTTCTTTATTGTTTTCCATTTTTCAAGGAAATTAAAACAAAATTGGTCTTTGTTTCTTGAAACCAAATGGAGGCTTAATATCTAAACTAAGGTTACAAGAATAGATCATGCTTTAGTATAGTAGCTTCAATATTGAAAACTGAAACTTCACTCTCACTCTATGTTCTTTTGGGTACTGTACAACTGAGACATAAAATAATAGCATAAGCATATACCTTCATTTCCTTTCTAATGTCATTTGCAAGAGAGCTATTATCTCCTCGTAGTACCTAACAGCAAAAGAACCAAATATATAAGCACGCTAAGATTTAGACAAGAGATTAACTTAATATAAGAACACAGACAAGAAAACAAAAGTTGCATCTACTTCAGAAAAAAGCATAGGAAACAGTCGTTCTTGCTACTATATTCACAAATAGATGACATAAAAGGAAAGTTTATGCACTTCGTAAAAGAAAGTGAAAATACAAGATCAGGTGTTAATTTCTCTGTAAAGAGAACATGGGTAGGAGATGTATATCTTTCCTAGGAAAACTATGGATAACAAAATGATAAAAGACAAGCAAAGGCATATAAGCATAATAAGAGCATTAACAGAATATGTGGAACACTTGACTGGGGTAACCATCAAGTATGTGCCTGAAACAGAAACCAACATCATGAAAACAAAAATTTTCTTGTCTTTCTATTTTAAAATTTCATTGTCAATTATTCCCTTTTGAAAACAAAGGTTTACCTTTGCATCAAGAGCACTGTCCAAAACTTGAGGTAATAATCGAGCAGGATGCCCCAATCTGACCATCTTTACTCTGATGAAAGCAACAAAGATAAAATTGAGTAATTATACGTTGTCTTACTTCTAAAAATACTTCTAACATTTCAAGTCTCAGTAGCAATCATATGAAAGGAACATTTAACAGAAGTGGCTCAACAATAATAAAAGATAACTGAAAATTTTATCGAAAAAGAAAGATGCTAAAAACTGCAAACTTCAACAGAATCACAGGAAGCATTAAAAAGTCAGTAGTTTAAAGCCTTTGGCTCTTATCTGCTCAAAAAATCATTAGTCCTTTCGCATGCGTAAGGTTCCCAAAATAGAAACTGTGAGGATCAGAGACAAAAGTAAATCAGGAAAGATTTCTTTACTAGCTGAGGCTGAAGAATATTTCCCAATTATTGGGCCATTGTACCTGTGAGTGGCAAGTCGCTCAACAATGTTGTCAACAGCAATATTTGAAGCAGCACAAGCAAGTATCTTTGATCCTCGCTTCACTTCTTGTAGTACAATTTCCACGACTGTTGTAGTTTTTCCGGTTCCAGGAGGTCCATGCAGCAAAAATACATCCTTTGATGACAGTGCCTTTAAAATGGCATCTCTCTTGCAACAAAAAAGAAGGTTAATGAATAAATTAGGCCAGGGAGGAGGATCCTTAATTTGTAAAATATGTAGCACACATAAAGCCTATAAATTGGATATACTACTAGACATATTGAATAAGAATGTTAGTGCATGAATCAACAAGCAGTGATGACTGATGACCATAACACATATAGTAGCCAGTCAATTAAAATTTTAGATCAACAGCAAAGGAATCAAAGTTACTATTCAGAAAACCAAGGCAATAACCATTTCTTTACTTCACTCAATTCATCTTATTGCAATCTGAGTATCTGACCTAGAATAAAATATCAATTACCCAAAAATAATGGAGAAAAGGGCATGAGAGAGGAAACAAAGATAGCATCAAATATTTCACATTGTAAATATGTTTTGAGGCCAACATGTTCATAGTGCAAATAGAATATAGTTTTTAACCATAATATCATCACCGCTCTGAGTGAGAAGAATAGAAGGAAACAAAAGAAACACAGTGAAAAGAAAAATGAAAAATATTTGCAAAGGTAAAAACCAGAATCCATACAATGCACCTGAGAGTGATCAAGGTTTTTGTTAAATGGGGTGAATGTGACAGTGCCCTTCTTTGAGACTGTTGGCTGTCTCTCTCCAAACAATACAGGAACTAGATCTGCAGCTGGACCCTTCAGCACACCTTTACTCAGTTGTATCAGGGCATCCTTCATCCTACGATATGTCACCTGCAAAGGTCATTAAATATTTTATGTGCTTTTTCTTATAACTTTAAGTCTACAAAACATTGACAGTACCAACTCCAACTTTATAAACCAAGTACTTAATATTAATTCCACGGTTTCCAATCTAGTTTTAACTTTGTATAGATGATTAGATGTTAATAGGAAAAATGAACACTACATTATTACATTTGACTTCTCATATGATTCCCAGGTCAACCAGAACAAAATTTTCAACAAACATAAAATAAATAACTGAAATTTGATTTGAAATGCACTGGGGAAAGTTTAAGTCCACATGAATACTTAAAATAAAAGAAAACTATCATGACACAGTGTAACTGAAGAAGCCAATATGAAAAATCTGGAAGCAAAACAAATTCTGAATAGCAGACCTCATTTGCCACTTTTTCAAGACGCAAAGGATTATTTAAACCATCTTCAGGTACATCATCAAAAGCAACTGTGATTGAGGAATCCTGTTCAATATTGCACATGGATCAGTGGCATAAGAATTTCAGAGAAAGACCATGCATGATATGAAGCAACAAAACCAATAAGAAATAACCCAACACCAATGCTCCTGTAATAAAGTCAAAATTACCTTCAACCGGTAAACTACACCTTGTCCAAGAGCAGGAGAACCTAAATCAGCCTTGTTCGGTTTTAGGACAACTACATCATGGGTTCCAAACTGCATTGCAAGCAGAGGAAAACATAAGCAGATAAAAGGAAGGGAACATGCATTTCAAAACAAAAGAAAAAAGAAAAAATTCCCTTCATTGCCATTGGATGGGACATATTACTACTCATTTTGCAGTAACAGTAGTTAATAGATAATTTATGCAGGTTTCTCATACTGGAACAAGAAATTAATTTATATTTCTACTTTCTGCTGGAAGATTAATCAATTATTACCAAATGCAAGTGAACCAATGCCATTTCCTATTACATCAATCAGTTATTCATTGTTTCAAAGAAAATAAATTAGAACATTTTGACCCCAAATCATGTCTTCAAGCAATATCGTTCCAATCCCAAAGTAAGTCTGATAACTGTTGAAATCCAGCATTGCATCACATTGAAAGAAAATACAAAGTGTCATATACAAATAAAAAACCTGTTTTCAACTAGAACTAATAGAAATGTTCATTTAAAAAAAAAATAGCAGTTTTTGCAATTATAGAAAAGACTAAAAAATAATTCACCAAAAGCAAAAGAATAATTAAATGCGAAATATGCTTTCTTCACTACAATTTAAAATGATTCTATAGTAGATCAATATCATGGAAAAAGCACCAAAAATCCCCAAAACTTTCCAGCTCCACCACTTAAGAATCCTCACCTTGTGAGCAGGAAGAACATCTCCTTTGGTCGATTGGAACTCAAGTAGAGTTTTCCCCATAAGCCCTGTCTGTTTGCAAAAAGAAAAAAAAAAGAAAAGAATAAACAATAAGAAACCCAAGCCTTTTCCGATACATAATTTGGAGCATGTTCCTTTTAACAAAACTGAAAACGTATTATCCCCATTTTTCCCTTGCCTTCTATTTTTTAGAGCCACCAAAGGAAGCAAACTAAAAGTAGCACAACAACAAACAAAAAGCTAAGAAAATAATATAACCTGAGCGTCAACACACTTCAAATTTAGAATCGTGGAGCCCCTCTTTTGAGCAGTATCCAAATTTCTTGTTGTTCCTGAATTTATTGAGGCTGATATCTCAGCTTCCTGAAACACAGAAACAGATTTTTTTTCTTTTCAAAACTTTGTAAAAACAGAAAACCAATCAATAGAGACATAGAAGAATAGTATCATTTACATCAAATCATCACTAAAGTTTCAGAATTCAAGAATGCTGGAACAATATATACATATTTTCTCCAGTTTGGTGCTATTTGATAATTAAAAAGTAATAATCAAATATACAGAGAGAGAGGGAGAGATAAAAGAAAGAACCTTTTCCAAATCAATTAAAGGGGTGATATTGGATATGAATTGTTGAAGAGAAACTGGAGATGATTTTTTCTTCTTTTCTCCCTCCATCGCCATCCCCACTCTCTCACTGCTACGAGCACCGTTGAGGGACAACTATGAACGTTCCTTGAGTGGAGATGCTTGCTAAGGTCGTTTACACTCTTCAGAGTTCAATGTAATTTATCATCAGTGACTGTTGGTAATTCAGTCTTGCAATTTTAAAAACTCATTCATTTTAGAAAATAGGGTAATCTACTTCGGGAGTGACGTCAGTAAATTTTTTGGTCAAAAATTTTAATAACTTTTAAAATTTGGTATAATAACAATTTTAATCCTCATATATTATATTAATTTAGTCTTGATTTTAAGATTTTAGGCATCAATATTTACATATGGTGAAATATAATATTTTTTATATATTATTTTTCTTTATGACTTTTAACTTTTAAGGGTTAATTTTAAAACAATAAAAAAGATAAAAATTTTTAAAATCAAGACTAAATTGATAAAATGTATAAATATTGAGATTTAAAAGTGCTATCAGCTTCTCATTAACCAATCAATAGTTGATGGTTAAAAAAGACAAAATAGAATTATTCATAATTAGATGACTAATGATTGAGTGACTATAAGTACAATTTATCCTAACGCTAATGCTGAGGTTTTAAGATTTTAAGGTTCCAAATTACTCTAAAAAAATTGTCAGATAGTATCCCTAAGCTCAAAGGATAACAAAACTGAAAGAAGATCTATGCTTTTTGTATAAATTTCTTGGCACTGTAATATAACGCAATTCGTATTTTTGAAGGCGATGATGAAGAAGTAGACTTACAAACAACAAAGAAAAGAATAAAAAAACAAACAAAAAAGATGGTTTCAACTTCCACACATTGACTCTTGTGCTAAACTACGCTTTGCTTATTCCACCCTCACTTCCCCCAAACAATTTCTATTTATTTTCCTCTTCCTTTGAACACTTAGAAAAATTGTGAAATCCATAAAAAAATGGAAAAGAAGTAACTAAGCCTGTATTCTTGTGCTACATTTGTTGGGTCACTGAATCTTGCATCAATTTGACACTTTTAGATATTGGCCGCTTTCCAAATCTTTGGTATAAAGCTAAGAATGAATGTTGATTAATGTATATTTGGTTTTGGTCACTTTGGATTGGCGCATTGTTATATTACTTCAATTTAAAAGCTCTTCACTTGATTCTTATCAAACATTCTGGTGGTAATCCGTAGTCTTTTTTAAGGTGAGCAAGTTCCAGCCTCCAAGGGTCATTATGTAACTTGTAGTGCAAAACCTGTTTACAGACCAAGAAAAAAGAAAAAGGTTAACATGCATACAAAAGAAAACATGAAGGGTATAGATCATATAATCTGAAGGCTGTTTAGACCTGAGGTCATGATGTGCAAATTGGGAGCATATTTAACACTTCAAAACATGCATGAAAAACAAAAATTGCTTCATTGGTTCTTTGGTGGTCCAATTGCAAGTTTAAACTTTATATGTTGGAAAACTGCTAGAACATTCTACTGTATGAAAAAGTAATAGATACAAGAGCTTTATATGTATTACCGAACGATGAATACCTGTAAAAATGTTGTGAAGACATCATCGTCAGATTGTTGCAAGAATTCAACTGCCCAATCCTCCACTCGGTTAAAACCAGTTTGTTGCCTCTCAGCTTCTAGCAAAATAGAATCGCGATAAAGGAACCGCTGCCATATTTTCTGTACATTGGTCAACTTGAACTCTATTTCGGTTTCATTTATGTTCTGCAGTGAATGTAAAGGCCGCCAAGTGATCAGCTAAAAGCAAAGTTTCAACTCTCTCTTTTTCAGTTTATAAGAAAAGCCTAAAGAGACACAATACCCGAAGAATCTTTATCAAATTTGGAATTTCATCTTCAAGTATTCTAACAGCAAAGCTTTCATAGTTGAGCATATTCTCGTAAGGTAGGAATATACCATCCTATACATGAGCAGATAACAAGTCAAATAAGGGAAGAGGCAGAAAAAGGCTGATGAAACATGCATGAAAATATAAAAGTTAGACATCCGAGATGTAGAAGAACCCTAGGGCTTGAGGAGAACCATTTATGTGTATTTGCAACAATGATTAATAGAGCATATTCCAGGAACTCATAGTTGGTGCGTACTTGAAGAGCAATAGTAAGATATGCTTTAAGAATTCAGGTTGAAAGAATGAATATTTCCTCTCGAACAACTTGAGCAATTTAGCTCATAGCAAATCATGGCCAATTTTTTCAGCTCCATGCACTTTTCACATTTGAAATTAGGCTGGGAAGAAGGAAGCCTACCAGATGCACATGTGGATTATGCAAATTACTGTTTCTTGATAATTAATGTCAATTTTTAATTACCATAGTCAATCAAACGGTAAAATCATTGATCTATGCACATTAATTTGTTTATTCATGAGTTTTCATGTTGCATATTTGTCTGTTCGATTGACAGGACATCCACTAAAAGCATTTGAGCAGCTACTTGGTGAACAAGCTAAACACTAAAATCTGAAAATACTTCATTTATGCTGCCTTCAAAAAGAACTAGACAGCCCAAAATCTAATAAAGCTCATTTAGAATAAAGTTCTGTTCTCTAAGTATTAAGGGAGCTAAAAGTGCTTACTGTCCTCCATAGAGCACCTTAGTTTGCCATGGCAAATTCTTCAAAGTTTTATATTTTTTATTGCCAAATAGCTTGAGGTGCAATGCAAAGAGGAGAAGCCATAATTCACCGAAACATGACAACCGCTTCAAACGGATGCAGAATGTCATTTTCCACTCCGACATAGGAAGTAATCCAAGTCTAATTGAGATACCAATAAGCTAAATGCTTCAAGCTATAAGTTGCTTCTCTAAACAGATCATGGTTTTGTAAGGTACAAAACATGAATGAATACTGTACCTGAATAACCACAGGAATGCATCCTTGCAAAATACTATCTTCTATACGACCACTCCAGCCATCTCCAGGCAGCACCCCACAGAAAGTAGAATTGGCTATATCCTCGTGATAGTTTTCAGAACGAAGTGGAGTCACAACCACATCTTCCGCATACTGTTTCCCTAGTTTTCCTTCCTTGTTAGGGGTTGATCCAAATTCATCGGCCAGTTTCTGTCTGATCCCCATGCTATACCTGCATGAACACCAAAGAACCATCTTCAGATAATTTCCAAGATTTTAAATTTATTAAATGCATGTAGATGCCATGTAATAAGTAAAATCGAACCATTAAATGATGTAGCTTCCAGATAAATATGTTTCTGAATATTGATACCAAAGGTTCAAAAGTGATGGCTCATAAGTTTATTAAACACGATTCTTAAAAATCAGAAAATAGCCCATTTTAGATAATGAAAATTTACGAAATGGAAGAAAGCATGGCAAAGAAATGAAAAAGAAGGCGCTGATTTTGGGATCCTCTGAGCATTTCGTCTATATTTCCTTTCAATATAACTTCCTTAATCAAAATTTTCAGTATTAACATGTAGTCTACTTACGTAGCTTCTGGTCTTCCACTCGTGTAAGCTGGTCCTAGATTTCCATTGAAGTAAAAAAGTGTCTTCCTGTTCTCACGAGGCCTGAAATTGAGAAACATAAGTATTTTATATAAAGACAAACGATAGGACATGTATTACTGCAATCAACAGGACGAGTACCTAGACCATAGTGTTGCACTTAAAGAAGTAACATCAGGGCGTTTCCAAGCGGGAAGCACAAGATCTTTTGCAGGATCAAAACAAGAATGGTTGCCTCTTCTATCAGATGGAATCTTGTCCCAGTTGTCAGCCCAGTAGGCTGTCGTTGAGTGGTTGTGCTTAGAATTTGTATTACCCCAGTGAACCAACATCATGCTATTCCATATCTCCTTGGGGGCATAGCAAGCACCTTCATCCCATGAAAATGACTGCCTTCAAATGTAGAGGTGATATGATTAGCATACATAGAGCAAAGTTCTAAACAGAAAATGCCGACATATAGATAGAAATAAATGTCAGATTTCAGAATATTTGAGTATATCAAATATGATTCTAAAAATATTCTATCCCTAACTTTAAGGCTGTACAGTATCCCTACAATTGTTCTGTTTCCTAGCGTAAAGTTACCTTAGTTAGGCTAACTATGTGTATAAATATGTATGTAATCTCTTGTGGAAAATATAATAGAAAATATCCTGTTTTTCACATGGTATCAGAGCCTGTTATTTAGCCCGATTTTTGGGATTTTTTAACCGGTTTCTTTAGCCTGTTTTTTTTTCTGACTCCCAACCAGTCCTCAAGTCTATAGAACTTATTCAGACACAACATGAACTGTAAACAACTCAAATCCAATGAGTGAGTTTTAGAATATCCAAGTAGCCTATAGGCTAAATGGAAAAAATTATCTGAAATGGTCCCAACTGGTTCGTACCTTCTTGAAAGGAAGAGGAAAGCTGAGTCACTTACTCGGAACTGGACCTAAAGAAGGGGACCCTAAGTTTGATGCTTGGGATGAACAAGACTCTATGGTAATGTCTTGGTTATGGAACTCTATGATGCCAGAAATCAGTGATACATGCATGTTTCTTAGCACATCCAAAGAAATATGGGAAGCTGTGAAGCAGACTTATTCTAAAGTTCAAGATGCTGCTCAAATCTATGAAATCAAGACTAAGATTTCATCCACCAAGCAAGGAATCGATCAATCACGGAGTATTCCAATCTGTTGCAAAGTTTGTGGCAAGAGATGGATCATTACCAGTGCATTCAGATGAAGTGCAGTGAAGATGTAGCACTCCTGAAAAGGTTTGTTGAAAATGATCGAATTTATGATTTTCTTGCTGGACTGAATGTTGAGTTTGATGCAGTAAGAGTTCAAATACTTGGAAAAGAGGAACTACCATCACTAAATGAAACAATTGCAATTGTTCGTGCTGAGGAAGGAAGAAGAGGAGTTATGGTGGAGAACAATCAAGTGGATAGTTTAGCCTTGGTTACTAATGCTGTAAATGAGAGGAGATTTGGCCTGGAACAGCCAACTAGTGAAGATAATAGACAGATAGAACGTACAAAGTCTTTTAACAAGGATTCCGTATGGTGCACCTACTGCAAAAAGGCTCGTCACACTAAAGACAGATGCTGGAAACTCCATGGGAAGCCACAGACAACAAACAAAAATTTTTCAGAAAAAGGTGGACAATCAAAGGGACAAGGACAAGCAAATACAGATAGACAGCTAGATAAAAAAAACAATTCTCAGGAATTACCTATTGAATTCAATAAAGAAAAAATTGAGAAGTTAAAAAATTTGCTGGGATCATCGGAAAAAACTTCTTCAACAGGTACTTGTAGTTTGGCCTTTTCAGGTATATCCTCTCCTCAAAGTTCTAAAGTCTCAAATACAGATACCAAAAGTTCTTGGGTCATTGACTCAAGAGCTACAGACCACATGACCCACTCCTCACAAAAATTTGTTTCATATACACCTTGTTCTAGTAGTAGAAAAATAACAGTAGCTGATGGTTCTGTGATACAGTGGCCAGTCAAGGTGATATTGTTATAAACAAAAACCTTACTCTTAAAAATGTCCTTCATGTTCCAAAATTATTTACCAATCTTTTATCCATTAAAAAAATTACCAAAGACTCTAACTGTAAAGTGGTTTTCTATCACAATCGGTGTCTTTTTCAAGAACAGAATACGAGGAGGATGATTGGACATGCTAAGGAAATAAATGGCCTATACTATCTTGAAGAATCCAGTGAAGAAGTTAGTGTTCTGAATTCCTCACCTTTATCTCTCATATCCGAGTCTATTAAAACTAATAAAGACCAAATTTGGCTCTATCACCTTTGCCTTCGTCACCCATCGTTTAGAGTCCTTAAAATTATGTTTCCTTCACTATTCAAAGGATTAACTATTGAAAAATTTCATCGTGATATCTGTGAACTTGCAAAACATAAACGTACCTCTTTTCCAGTAAGCAATAAAAGAACATCCACTCCTTTTACTCTTGTTCATAGTGATGTTTGGGGGCCATCCATTATTTCAAATATTTCTGGAGCTCGGTGGTTTGTATCCTTTATTGATGATTGTACTCGTGTGTCTTGGATTTTTCTTTTAAAACAAAAATCTGATGTTAGGTCTGTCTTTCCAATTTTTACAACATGATCAAAACACAATTTGGGGCCGAAATAAAAAGGTTTAAGTCAGACAATGCCAGGGATTATTTCAATCAATTCCTCTCAACATATTTTCAAGAAAGAGGCATTATACATGAGTCATCTTGTGTTAGTACACCCCAACAAAATGGTGTAGCCGAAAGAAAGAATGGTCACATTTTAGCCATTACAAGAGCCCTATTGTTCCAAAAAAACGTCCCTAAACAATACTGGGGGGAGGCTGTTCTAACTGCTACTCATTTGTTAAATAGATTGCCTACAAAGGTCCTTGAATCTCAAAGTCCTATGCAAGTTCTAGCCAAATTTTTTCCTGATTTCAATGCCTCCAGTAATCTTACTCCTAAAGTATTTGGCTGTGTCGCCTTTGTCCATGTTCATTCTCAAAATAGAGGGAAATTTGATCCACGGGCTATCAAGTGTGTCTTTCTTGGATATTCTTTCACTCAAAAGGGGTACAAGTGCTATCATCCAGCCTCAAAAATTTTTTTTGTAACAGCTGATGTTACTTTTGCTGAACAAGAAAATTTCTTCACTCGTCCTTATCTTCAGGGGGAGATCTTATTCACAGAAGATAAGGACAAAGAATTCTTTCTTCTTGACATTCCAGCTCCTGTCCAGCAACCAAACACTCTCATTCCAGCTCTAAACACTCCCATTCCGGCTCCTGTCCAACAATCAAACACTCTCACTCAGACCTTGGCTGCTACCCAACCTGCCCAACTTGAAACAATGACCCCTATACAACCTGAAACTGAGCCTAGTACACCCAAATCACCAAAAGGAATTCAGGACACTACTCGTCCGTTACTGGTTTACTCAAGGAAGAAGGCACCAGTGCAAGTTCAATCATCTTCTTCTCCTATACGACCTGAGGTAACTGCTGAACCTACTTTGAATTCTAATACTACAGATTTAGATGATTTTCCCATTGCTATTAGAAAGGGGACTAGAGCTTGTACAAAACATCCCTTGCACCTATTCATGTCTTACAAAAACTTGTCCCATAACCACAAAGCCTTTCTTACTAGCCTAAATTCTATTTCCATTCCTAAAACTGTATTCGAGGCATTAGAAGATGAGAATTGAAGAAATGCCATGAAGGTTGAAATGGAAGCTCTTGAAAAAAATAAGACATGGGACTTAGTGAAATTACCGGAAGGAAAGAAACCGGTGGGATGTCGCTGGGTGTACACAGTGAAATATAAGTCAGATGGTTCTTTGGAGAGGTACAAAGCAAGGTTGGTTGCTAAAGGGTACACTCAAATGTATGGGATACACTATCTTGAGACATTTGCCCCTGTTGCAAAGATGAACACTGTAAGAGTGTTGTTGTCACTAGCTACCAACCGAGGCTGGAAATTACAGCAATTTGACATCAAAAATGCCTTTTTACACGGTGACCTTAAGGAGGAAGTCTATATGGATGTTCCTCCAGGATTCGGTCCAAATACAGGACAAGCAGTTTGCAGACTAAAAAGGGCTTTATATGGACTAAAACAATCCCCGAGGGCTTGGTTTGGAAGATTTACCAAAGTGATGCTCAAGTTGGGATATAAACAGAGTCAAGGAGATCATACTCTGTTCGTAAAACATTCATCTTCAGGGGAAGTGACTGCTTTATTAGTCTATATTGATGATATTATTGTGACTGGTGATGATCTAGAAGGAATGGAGAAGTTAAAAAATGCCTAGTAAAAGAATTCGAAGTCAAAGAATTCGAAGTCAAAGAGCTAGGTAAGTTAAAATATTTCCTTGGTATTGAAGTGGCACACTCTCGGGAAGGAATATTCATATCTCAGCAAAAATACATAGTTGATTTGTTGACAGAAACAGGCAAGTTGGGCTGTAAACCAGCAGAGACACCCATAGAGGTGAACCACAGACTCGGAGATGTATTAGAAGATACAGCAGTTAATAGAAGGTCATATCAAAAACTTGTGGGGAAGCTTATTTACTTGTCCCATATCAGACCAGATATTGCCTATGCAGTAGGTGTTGTAAGTCAGTTTATGCACAATCCTAAGGAATCACATCTTAGTGTTGTATATCAGATTCTACAGTACTTAAAAGGCACGCCAGGCAAAGGAATCTTATTTAAAAAAGGAGAAAATTTAACCCTTGAAGCCTATACCGATGCAGATTATGCAGGATCTATGGTTGATAGAAGATCAACCTCTGGTTACTGCACTTTCCTAGGAGGCAACCTTGTGACTTGGAGGAGTAAAAAACAAAACGTTGTGGCTAGATCTAGTGCAGAAGCTGAATTTAGGGCAATGGCTCTTGGAGTTTGTGAGTTGTTATGGCTAAAGATTATATTGGAAGACTTGAAGATCAAGTGGGAAGGTCCAATGAAGTTGTATTGCGATAATAAGTCTGCTATCAATATCGCACATAATCCAGTTCAACATGATCGAACGAAGCACGTTGAGGTGGACAGACATTTCATAAAGGAAAAACTGGACAGTGGCTTAATTTGCACTCCATTTGTGTCCACTGATGAACAACTAGCAGATATACTTACCAAAGGATTGTCTGGGAAGTTGTTTCAGAAATTAGTAAGCAAGCTGAGAACGGATGATATCCACTTCCCAGCTTGAGGGGGAGTGTCAGATTTCAGAATATTTGAGTATATCAAATATGATTCTAAAAATATTCTATCCCTAACTTTAAGGCTGTACAGTATCCCTACAATTATTCTGTTTCCTAGCGTAAAGTTACCTTAGTTAGGCTAACTATGTGTATAAATATGTATGTAATCTCTTGTGGAAAATATAATAGAAAATATCCTGTTTTTCACAATAAACATGCACACACAGAGAATCAGCTACCATTCTCTTCAAATTTCTATATTATCATCAAATGAAACATTTCATATCATACCCAAATATGGTCTTTTCCTGCTGAGTGGTTCCAGTACGGATATTTCTCAATAATATGCTCATATGCCTTCTTATAAAATTCCAGAGTGAGAGAGCTCCTCAAACCAGTATGGTTCTGAAATCACAGAGTAATAAGGACATAAATACATGGAACCTGGGCTCAAATGAAAAGTTAATAAAGCCTTGTTGATGGTCACTGCAAGGGAGGACAAAATGGGAAAAATTAAAGCATAATAAGAATACCATCTATCAATGAGGCAACATTTTTGTTAGAATAAAATAAAAGCTACAAATCATCACCAGTGCTGCCTGATAGACTAAGAAAGTTCTGTCTCAATTCGTAAAGGTTCATTCATTAAAAAAAGTGAACTTGCTAATATGCTATTGTTATATCTAGAGAGTTTCTCACAAGAGCAATCACATCATAGTCTATGGTTTTAATTGTGAGAGACATTGAATAAAGCCCCCAAAATAGAAAGCAATGGACATTATACTTATCCACAATCCAATAACTTAACTTTAACACAGTAGACATAGACTAAAATATAACAACTTATGAAGTTACCTCCAAGCTCAAATGGGGTGCATCATCAGCACGTGTTATGATGCAAGCATCCAGAACAGGAACAAAGAAAAAATCTGCTTCTTCACCATTTAATGTTCGATGTGGACTCGCTAGAATACTCTCATACATTGCCATCTGGAAATATACAGAATCAAAGCAAATTCTAAGCAATACTTCAGGTTATAAGGTGCTTTGCGTTAAATGTTAATACTAGTTTGAGCTTTGAAAAATACCTGGGAGCCATACAACTGCTCTGTCCACAATGTTGCATTCCTTTCATCATAGATTCTGTTCACGCACTCGAACTTAAAATGCCGTCCCTAGAGTTGTCAATCAAGCAAAAATATAAGACTATTGCTCTTGATGGTATTGGGTACAAAAATACTGCTCATTCTTACCTCAAGAAGCAAGCTATTGAACTCAGGAGGTAAATCATATACATATATAAGGGGCCTTTTCTTTTCAACTGCAGCATTGAGATTGACAAGTCTGCCTGTGACTTCATTACTAGGAATATCAAGATGAGCAGGTTTGAGCCACTTAGGCCACTCTCCAATTGGAGATACAACTGAAGGAATACTGCAGTCTGTCCCGTACCATCCATTATAGCACTGGAAAAAGAAAAAAAAAAGAAACCATGATTTAGTTTTGAATAAATCCAAGAAAGGCACAAGTTAAGCAAACATTCACCAGTGTAAAGGGTGATTAACACAAATCAAATGTTTGAAGGAACACGAATGATAAAGATTTTTAAAATCAAATTAGTAATGTTTTGAAAAGGTTCCAACTTAATTTGCCATTTAATCTGCTCCTAGAGTTTGCACATCATTCAAAGGAAACTTACGAAAATTGTTATTATAAGCTTTTATACTTCCAAATCAAGTAGTCCATTAATTTTTTGCTACCCCAAAAGTTGGCAGTGATTCTTTTATCCTTATCAATTACTACTCATCATACACACACACATATGTGTATATCCTTGCCTATAATGAATCTAGGTAGAAAGAAGACTGTTGAGAGAAATTTTCCTTTCAAAAGAAAATCAATTTCCACAGTTAATATAAACATGCAGAAGGATAAAGCCATTACCTGACAAAACCCACCACGGCAATGGCCATTTCCAGAACATTGATTGATACAAACACTTTCAACAGGCACTTCACAGAAACGCCCCCACAGTCCATCATATTTGCAATCACATATCTCTTTAAACAGCACTTTTGAATCATATGCAGCAGCTGGGTCTACGTTACACCATCCTGGTTTGCTCCCATTTGTTGTAAAAATATTATCCAGGTCGGCTTTTGCCCAATCAGTCAGTTTGGCACCTTCAGGTTCAGAAGGTAAGCTGAAATAGAGACAACACAACAACTGTGGCTAGTGAAGTTCATGATAGAAAAGAAATACCGAGAATCATGGATTAGGAAACTGACTATAGCTTACTTCATTTGAAACCCACATGCCTCAGCCACAGGACGATTTGGATATTTTGTGCCTTCTCCACAAAAGCACATAGCTCGAGTAGTGTCACAGTGAGCAGAACATATCGAGACAACCCATCTCCCATATGGTAGCTCCGGTGTTCCAGGGTAATTGCAACTCAAATTTAGCCTCTCGGAGCATGCTTCTCCTGTTCCATCAGATATGTCATTTAGCCAGTGTCATGATTAAAATATCATATTATTTTAGGATTTCAATTTTAAGACTTAAAGAGTAAACTGCCGTCAATTTGTAACAACAATTACATTCTTTATTGCTCCATAATCAATCTTAATTTGCTATTACCATTTAAATTGGTTATATTTCAAATTTCATCGTCTTTAATTGACCATCCTAGAGATGGACAAAACATACAGCTCAACTTGTCCAAGTATTAGACAGTGTCTTATGTCCAATTTTGTAGAAGCTAGGAGCGGTAAGCTGTTAACTAATAGTCAACTGCATTTTTATCAAGTCTGTAATAGTTGATTGAATATTTATCAAGTTTATATGCAAAAAATGTTTGCAATGGATAAGGCCTTGCTTCCAATGATGGTTCTTATAGAACTTCAATTGAAACGAAGTCAATGAAAGAAGTACTGACCACTAAATCCATGAAAGCATCTACATTGGCCCAACTCATGATTGCAAACACCTTGACCACCGCAGTCAGATTTGCAGCGCCTACCACCTAGTGTCTGCCCAAAAGAACATATTTATGATGTGCAAGTCAAGATGATGCTGATGTAACATTAATAAGTCTAGGTCCATGAAATTAAGCAACATACATCCACTTGGCCGTGCATAACAAATATAAACTTCCTAAGAGTAGCAGGCTGGAATTAAAGTTGTCACTCACACAGAAGAGAGAGTGATCCAGGATGGAGTAAGGGGCTGCTCAAGAAGACAAGAAGGATGAATGAAGATTAAAAATCAATATAATTACCTCAACAATGTTGACTTCTGTAGCAGTAGCATCACAACCAGAAAGCCAGCGGCCTATCTCTGCCTTCCAGGGTGCATTACGATAAACAACTCCATTATGCAAGTCGGTAGGAAACCTGTGATCTAAATTAAGACCTTGTGGTTTATTTTCCCAAACAGGATCTGTACTCTGTTCAAGTGATGAATTAATTGGAACACATTTGTACTGGACTTGCCGAGCACTGAAGTAATCAAGAGATGGGACGACAGGAAACAGGAATAGATGAACTACTGAAACTAGCACTATAATAGAAGCAACTGTAGCCACCATAGACCATGAGCATTTCCACTTCTGAACAGAAAACATTATCTCAAGTACCTCTTCTAACTACAGGCGAGAACCAAATAAAAAAACCTTGATTTTCACATGAAAAATCTGCTCTATCCTCACGCCTCACTCTTTCCAAGCATCTATAACATCAATCAGAAAGCAGTTTTAGAAAATAAGCGCAACAAGCATATGCTTCGTTGGAAACAAATTATAGAGAGTAGATTTAGATTTTATCATTTTACAGATCATGAGGATGATTGTATTCTCAAATGTATAGGAATTCACTTTTTCATTTACCAATTCACTGCTCAATAGAAATGCAAAAACGCCATGAATTAGAAAGTAATGAATTAGAAAGTAATCATAAACATCCAATATTGAAGGAGTATTACCATAAAATTCATACTGCAGTTGACATCCAAATCCTTTGGAAATAAGTTCTCAACGGCAACCTTAAAATATTTTCAAAATTACAGTTTAAAACCCCCAAAACCCTACTGCAATGTTTAATGATAAAAGCAAGCAGCAATTTATAAATCAGACAACCTCCAAAAAGAACACCTTAAAATCTAAAACTCAAAACTAGCAGTGAGTAACAATTTATGGAATTAAAACCATTTAACTTCTCACCTTAACTGAGAACCGGGCAATAAATTCACTATAATAGATTGGATAGGAGAAAAGTCAGGGCAATAAATTCACTATAATAGATAGGATAGAGAAAAGTTAAATTCTTTTCAATAAAAGATTGAATTTTGATGATCAAAAAGCAATGCCTAACCTTTAAACAGATCTGGGTTTGCGAAGTTTGACCAAAAACCAATAACTCAACAGGAAATGGTATAAACACATGAGAACGAGAATGTAATACTGCAATAGTTAATTGTTTTTATAAATTAATGATTATTTAAAACAGTGCTCACCATTTGGCGCTTGTTCTGCAGATTCCAAGCAAAGCCGGAGTGTATATATATATACATATATTTTAAAAGAATAATTGAAAGGAAATAATAATTTTGCAGCTGACGTGGGAAGAGTCGATGCTCTTATTACAAAAGCCACTTTGGTCGAAGACGTTGGAAAATGCTGACAGTTAAAATTGCTGTAAATACCCAGTCCTCATCCAATGACGGGTTACTCGGAACAGAAAGCCGGTAGCAACTCAAGCCCAAATTTGTCATTTCACCGCTTTTGAAAAGCGCTTTTAAACCTTAAAGCAAAAGCAAATTTTTTAGTTTCTACTTTGACAAAAATACATTTAAGAAAAAGACAATTTTAACCGGTATTTAATATAATATTTGTTTTGAGTATATAATTATTTTTCTATTAAAATTTATTTTAAATATATACTATTATATATTTAAATTTTATTGGTTATATTTTAATTATATATTTGAATTAAATATTATAAATAATTACTATAATTATTTAAAATTTATATTTTATATATTAAAATACTAACAATAAATTATATTTTATACTTTTACTAAAATATTATAACATTAACTAATTTAAACATATATTTATTACTTTATAACACTCTATTTAAAATAAATATTTTATATTTTAAAAATCACTTTTTAATAACACTTAAATCTTAAATTAAACTTTTCAAAAATATTTTTTAAATTTACTTTTTTTAATTGTAGGGAAAGCTTTTGAAATTTATGGGTTGTAAACGAAGGAAAGCACATGGTGTGACATGTGAGACAGTTAACTACAAAAAGAAAACAATATTTTGGATCTTGGTATTAAATTAGAGATACAAAAAATTCATAATTTGTCATCAACCTAATATATTAATTTAATAAAGTTTTTTTATTCTTTCTACCTTTAAATAGATGGGGAAACAGCTGGAAACATAGCAATTTGCTGACCCGCACGTTCTAGTTTTTTACTTTTTTGAAGTCATAAATAAGTAAAACACGCCTATAATTAATTAGGGTTTAAGGTTAAAAATAAATAATTAGGATTTGTATTAAAAGATATTCTAATAAGCTAAAATATTAATTTTATTATAGGAGAATAATATGTTTTAACACGCTCGAACTCACATTCTTCTATACTAACAACAATACAATACTAATTAAACTAAAATTTAACTTATTAAAAGTAAAATTTTTAAAAAGAAATGAATTTGTATGTTAACTCTATTGTGCATTTCATAATTATTTGATATAAACTCTGTTGTGTATTTCCTTAAAAAACTATCTAATAATAATTATGAAATAAACTGGAAATTAGGCATGCAATGAAAATCAAAAGGCTTGTCTTGTAGTGATGAAAAGGACAAAGGAATTGGAGTAAGGTCGGTTGGAATTCAACTTAGAAAACATTAGGTTTCGTAACTATATATTATAATAATTTAAAGAATCAAGTAACTAATACTTTGAATCCATAAAACTGAAAATTAATCATTCCAAATGCTCTCTTATGACATGAAGCAAATGAACAAAGACATCGGCAACCAAAATTAGGCTTTAATACCACATGCCATGTAAGGCTATTACTTGGCAATACTCCCACTTATATTGCTTGCTCCCTAAACGTTATAGGGCGATGCATCACTCCACTAAAATAATACACCAACCTATACATCATTTCATATCAACTACCTCATCTATTGTATTTTAAATTTTTTTTAGAAAATAGATAAATTATTTTGTATACGTTATATAAGTGAATAAAACAGTTTATTTATTAAAAATTAGTGTTTATATATAAGGTATAATACCTTTCAATATTTACACATTTATTCAATTTGACACATGCTCTTTTTATTGGAAGTAAATTAGAATTCTTTTTGAAACTAATAAGGCTAAAGAGTCAAAACAATCTTAGTAACAAATAACAAATCAATTAAGTCCTTTTAAATTTTAAAAATTATAACAAAAGTTATTTAAAAGGTTATAAAAAATTTAAAATTTTTATTAAAAAGAACAATAATAACCCTTTAAAATCTAATGGTTATAAGATTTATAAAATAAAAAAATTAACTCCTACTCTTTTATTGGGTCGGTATTGATTTTTTTAATTTTAAAATTTTTATAACTTTTTTTAATTATTTTTAATAATTTTTAAAATTTTAAAAGCGCTTAATTTGTTTTTTTTATTTGTTACTAAGCTAAATTTTCATCTTCTATTTTGCTCGCTTATCTAACATGCAGGGGATAATTTGTCTATTTTTTTAGTAGAGAGACTAAAATATAATTTAAGATATAATAACAAGATTTTGTGATACTTTCACTACTATATGTCACTTTAATTAAAAAAATTACTTTGTTTTCTAGTCAACTATTGAATTATTATAAATTTATAAACTATTGTGACAACTACTTCACAATAGTGAATCATGTCATTGATTTAATAACAATTTTGTGTAGGTTTTAAGTTGATTAGGATGAGGTCCAAAATTCGATCCATGTATTTTATGCTTCTCCCACTATAATATAATTGTTCACTTATATAAAAAAAAAAAGGACTCCGCACTAGATTACAAATTTCATAACCTATATAGTTATGCATATATGAAAGGTGTTGTTAAATTTAAATCCCCCATGAAATTTTCAAATTTTCAACAAAGTAATAACTCTGACAACTTAAAAGTTATTATATTTTATTTTATTAGATTTTAGGATTTTAAGTTTAGTTTTTAGTAAATTATATAACATTTGTTTTTTGGTAAAATTATCATTGAGCTCCTTGTACTAAGAGTTAAATTGTATTGTGGCCCATTTACTCAAAAAATGGGCAGATTAATCCCTCTACATTAGATCAAAGAATAAATTGGTCATTTCTTTGTACTCTTAAGAATTGGCATAACTAATAGAATAATTAAAGAGTGACATGTAACATGCTATTTGTACCTCATGCTAACGTATATGACCAATTTCTAACAACAAAAATGAATGAAAAATGATCAATTTGCTCTTTGGTCCAACATACAATGACTAATTTGTCCCTTTTTTAGTAGGAGAAAAATGCAATTCAACTCTTAATACATGGGTCTCCATAATATTTTTACCTTTTTTATGTTTAATTTATATTTTGATTATTTTATGTATCATTTGTGTTAGTTTGAACTCATTTTCAAGTGTTCTTCTATCCATTATAGGTCTGACAAAGTATTGAAAAAGGAAAACTTAATTTGTACAAAGAAAGTGTTTTTCCACTCTAGTGGATCTTACCTTCGCTGAAGAGTGCGCCTGAAGTAAGCATTTTACCAGCCAACTTTCTACTCCAACAAACTATTGTTTGCTAGAGCGGAGTAATTAAAAGGGAAAATTTTAGGGCTGTGATTTTTGAAGGACTATAAAAGAGAAAAAAGATACGTAGCCATTGGTGGGTATAAGAGGGAGCAGATGGGGCCACTATCTTTACGTAGCATTCCCTTTAAGATAAATTTTATTACATTAAACTCTTTAATAATTTAAATTTTACCACCAAACCTAAAAAAAAAACACCAATCCCTTTTAAAATTTTAAAAAATATATAAATATATATTTATCTCCTATATAGAAGTTTCAATTTTTTAAAGCTTTGAAAGGAAGCCACAATAAAATAAATAAATCATTGATTTTAAAGAAATATATAATAATTAAAGAAAAAAACTTTTACCCATAAATTTGGAGAAAAAAAACAGCCTACAACAAACAAACAAAAAGAAAAAGAGGAATAGTAGAAGAAAGCAATTAACAAATTATAAGAGAAAGAGTAAGGTATTATCACCAAAAAAGAAGAAGAAGAAATTCAAGGTACTCTTTAAATATTTTGATTTGTAAAGCCAAAAGTAGTTCTTAATTATTTTACTAGATATATATAGCATTTTATATTTTCTTGATTAAATAATCATTGTTTCTACTAGAGATGAATGATTGCACTGCAATTAGTTATTGATTGGTTTGGATTGTAAAAAAAATATAAGTAAAACTGACATAGTGTCTGCACCATTGTTATCATCAATTGGTTGCCAACCATTAGGGCTCAGATCTATGAGGCAGTGGTGAAACACATTTCTGACAGTTAACACTTCTCCATTTTAATACACGACCTCGACGAGGCCTATAAAATTAAGCTCATCTCACTTTCAATGAAATTTCTTGTCTTCACAAGCATACACTCTTACTAGGTATGGACCACTCAATTGGAAAATCAAAATTGGCTCCAAATTTATTCTTTACCCATATGTATTTATGGCGATTCAGTCAAAGATTAGTTAGAAACAACCGATTCCAATCCCTCTCAATGAGTAAAATAAAACAGGCCCAAAGAACCTCCTTGATTACAAGCCTTGAGTTGGTATAGATTCTGAAAAATAAAAATCAATGGCGTCTCTTCTCGCCGATCACATTCAATGAAATAAGCCACTGCGACCCACCATGAGAAGCCGGATAGTTGCCCCAAAACTATTCCATACTTGTCCAGAAGATGGCAAAAGAAGGAGTGGAGTGGAAGATGAAAGCCTACTTCTATTACGTGTAAGGGAAGTAGGAAACTTCCATCGGTGGTGTCACTCAACCACCTCAACTCTTCAACAATAGAGAAGTCATAAGCAAAGCTGGGTAGTTGAATCCCTCGAGCAACCAAATGACGACTCATTTCTTCATGCTTAGTGGTGCAAGCATACGCTTTCGTCTCCACAGGAGCATTTACGTCACAGTGTTGTGAAGGCTCGCTTCCTGTACCACCGCGGTTACCCTAACCGTTACAACCACCTCCTTTCGACTTAACTATCGTACCAAACTAAACCCAAAATAACTACAAGGACAATTTGAAAGTTTAAAGAAATTTATCTATAAAACACGATTATCCTTTTCAACAACAACTCCTTCTCAAAAAATTTAAATCCAAACGATTTAGTACTTAGGGTTAAGTTCAAGTAGTTTTAAAGAAGTGTAATTTACAAAAATAGTCACTTTTGTTTGCCTCAGTTTACATTTTAGTCACTTATGTTTGAAATGTTACGTTTTAGTCACTTATGTTATTATTTTGTTATGAAGTGATCACTCTACCGTTAAGTTTCGTTATCTCTCTAAGGGTAATCTTACGTTGCAGTCCAACTAGATTTTAGGTGCTAACTTGGATTTCTAAATGGGATGAAAATAGATTTTTAATTAAAAAACTTTAATTAATTAAAAATTTTAAACCTAAACCTTAACTAAAAAAATTGTTCATCTTCTCTTTTTAATTTTTCTTCCGTCTCTTATTTTGTTCAATGGTTCTTTTTTTTTCATTTGACTGTAAAAACTATTATTAAGATCAAAATAGTTGAAATCAAATTGACTGCTTCATAAAGATGGATTTAAAGATGGATATTTCCATGTGTATTTTATGGATATTTTTATTTACATTATTATGCATATTTTTCATAAATTTTATATTTTTTTATGTGTTACATTTTTATGGAAACTTTGAGGCATATTCTCAATAGGTAAAGGTGGATAGTTGAATCATAAAATTATGGTTTCATATTCTACTCCATGAGACCTTTACAATGGTGTATAATGTGCTCAAAATGGTTGAGTGATGAATGAGAAATTGATACTCAAAGTAAGCTACTTGGAAATATTGTTTAGGAAAAGTAAAAGCTTAGATCCCACATTATTTAAATACCAAGTGTGAGATATGTTTATATATATGAACTCTCTTAAAAGTAATTGAATGACTAAGCTTATAACCTTATTTTATGTGTAGGGGGTGTAGTTCCAAACTTGATAAGGTTAGGGTGCACCCACACGATAAGGGCGACTTGAAATGGCAGGACCGGTTTAGCCCAAATGCGCCATCCTACGTATATTTTCAAAATTTTCACTATCTTAAATGCTTATAAAAGACTGTGTATTCTATAGGATGAGACACACATTCGATTAATTTCTTATACTGAAATTCTGTTCATTTTTGCTTTTGCCTTTCCGTATTTTCACAATATTCCGGTGATAGAAAAAGGCAAAGTTCGTTCGTTGATTGTTGTAGAGGTGCTACTACTTTGATTTCTGTTGTTATTGTATCCTGGGAGACATTCGACCAACGTTTCTCCAAGTACTGTAGGAGTGGTCAAATCCATCTTAAGGAAATTGTGTTTCACAAGCCTCAACATTTCGTAAAATCTCGATTCTTCTTTATTTCAATTTTTTATTATAGTTTTACTTGATTTTCGTATTTGATAAATTAGTTATAAATCATTCTATTTATATTTTATTTCATATGTGCTTATTTATATTTAATTATATGTTTGTTAACGTGTGTTCTGTCTAATAAATTACATGTGTAATTTTATATGTAGACGAAAGTATGATTGTATGATTATAAGTGTATGAATATTTTTTTATGAGAAATGGATGTGCTTGGTTTCTAAATTAAATGTAGAATTATCGTAATTTCTATTTTATGTCAATTTTTTAATTAATAATTATAAAATAAATTTTAAATGCTTTTAAATGTTAATTTAATAATTACAAATTAAATTATAGAAGTTTTTTTAAATTTGTGTTTATATATTATAGATATGTTAAAATTTTATATTTGCTTATTAAATTCAAATAAAAACATTTTATTAATAAAATATTAAATTAAACAAAATCAAATTAATTGGAATTGGAAAACTCAACATAATGCAAGCGACTTTGTTTGATAGAACAAATAATTGATTCTTGAAAAGGATATGGTCACCAACCAATTGAAATGCTTTGACATGGAAAAAGAAAAAAAAAAAAAAGAAGCACAAGAAGAAAAAGACAAATGTTAAATTCCACTGTAATTTATGATCATACTAATTTTTATTTATAAAATGATAAATATAATGTGACATGATTAACACTACATATTTAATACATTATATTGTATGTATATTAACACATGGTTTATAACTATAGATTTATGTAAAAAAAGAAAATTATAAACTTACATAAATTATTTCTTAAAATTTTTAGTTTTTGGGCACTAAACATGTCTATATTTAATACCTTCTAATTTAATTTTAATTAATTTAAAAAAAATATATTTTCTTATTTTATATCATTTTTATTTTTTACTTTTTAAATTTTAATTTATCTTTTATTGTAGTAATTTTTTAAATTCTGTTAATTTTTCTATTTCTATTTTTAATTTGTAATCAAATACGAAGTTGGATAACACCGCGAATGGTGGTTGTAATTTCTTTATTTTCAATTTTATGCTAATGGTTGCTTTAGATTTTTTAATTTCTAATTATTGATGTCAGTTTTTCAATTTTTTAGTTGTTGGCTTATGATTTTTAAAATTTTTAATTTTGATTTCCGGATTTCCAAATTTCATTTTTTTAATATGTTTTTACCTGCATATAGTTTCAACTTTCAACATGTTTGCTTTGTTTTTTAAATTAATTATTTTTTAATAGATTGGTTAAAGTAAAATTAAATTAAAGAAGATATCGTATATATAAATAAATATATAATAATATTATTTGTCTTTATATTTTAGGATATTTTAATCCAAGTTATCCCAATTATTAAATATATTCACTTTTATATTTACCAACAAATTGTTCAGTTCCTTCACGGCATTGCCGTTGTCGATGTTGAAGAGAAACTTGTTAGAATGATTAAGCCTGTGATGTGGTTATTGATTTTATTTTTAAATTGAATAAATTGTTGTATAAATAATCATTATCCAATTTATGCTATCTTGATTATGGATCAAGTCAAGTTCAAGCTGAAATTTAAGTTCATTTTTTAGGTTTAGACTTGATTTGATCCAAAAAATAAGTTTAAAATTTTATTCAAGTTTAACTTAAATTAAAAATGTTAAATTTAAACTCGACCTGCCCACTTATATTATTTTTAAATTGTTTTTATATTTAAAAAATATAATTATATCAAAAAGACAATTTACAATCAAAATTAAACATTTGATCGTGAAGTTTTAGAGTTATAAATTTCATCAATTTATAGCAACAGAAAGGATGTGGTGTTAAGTTTCTTATATTGACTAGTAACAAGATTAGTCTTTAAAAATGAATACCTAACCTTAAATGTTAATTTGTTACTTAAGTTGTTTTTACACACTAACCTCGTCAAGGTTTGAAAGTTGGGCTAAATTAGTCTAAGTATTTTTTTTTAATTTAGGGAAATAAATCTATTTTGAAGAGAGGATGTGAAAACGCTTCCAGTCTCGACTTTTTGTTAGGTTTAAGGTTAGGGTTAAGGTTTTTAAATTATGAATTAGGTTTAGGGTTTTGGGAGTGAAATCGTGAAAGTTTATAGGTAGATCTGAGGGGTAGGGGATGCGATAACGCGTCTTAGAATACATACATTCCATATGTCATGTTGGGATAGGACCATTGCCTCATAAATCCGTCCTATGGAAGTTAGGTTTCAAGGTGACAATGCTTGATACAAGTTAGGTTTCAAGGTGACAATGCTTGATACAACCATGGGTTGAAGTCTAAGTGGAGGTCCTAGTCAACGGTCGTGATGCGGTCACGGATTTGAGTATAACTGGGGGTCAGTTGACGATCATTATGCAGTCACGGGTTCCAAATTTTTTGATATCCGTAAATGATGCCTTATATATAGCATACATAAGATTGAGGTCATAATCATAGGGAAAATAAAGGGTTTTCCGGTGTAATCAACATAATTTTTTTCTCTATTTTCAAGTAGCCGATATCTTTAACCTTTTATTTTATTCGTAGGCTGACATTGAGGTGGACATAAGACGAATTTTAGGTGGAGAACGGATGTTCTGGCATAGTAGAGGTCAAATTCGAATTGGCGCGACAACGATTGTAGTTATTAATGAGTGGTTTAATAACAACAATCATTGTCACCCCGAAAGGAGCATCACCTTACTACACTGCAACAGGCACTGCCCGCCTGAGAGTCCTCTTGTGTCCACGACGATGTTGACCTTCGGATAAGAAGGAAGGTTAAAGATATTGCTGCATGAAAGCGAAGAAAAAAATTACTCCGATTATAGCAGGAAGCCCCATAGTTTTTCCCTATGATTATGCCCTCAAACTTCTGTATGGTATTTATAAGGCAACATTTTCGGGTATCCGAAAAGTTTGAGCTCGTGCCTGCATAACGACCATCAACTAGCTTCCCCATTATACTTTGATCTATGAACTTATAATGGTCGTCAATTGAGGCCTCTACGTAGACTTCCACCCGTGACCGTATAAAGTAAAATCACCCCGGAACTTGACTTCCACAGTATAGGTTTTCGAGGTAATGGTCTAATCTCGGTAGGATAAATGAAATGTGTAGATCTTGGAGAGATATCACATCATTTATGACTTAAGAATACTTCAAACCAAAAATTTTATTAGTGACAATTTTTTTTAACACTGAAGCAGGGAAGAAAACCGAGAGAGAAATATTATAAAGTGAAGGGATGGAGACTGGGAGAGATGATGGGTTTAGGAATGATGGAGTATGGAGGGAGAGCCCCTTTTTATAGGTGTGGGAGGGGGTGAGATTGCAAAGGAAAAAAACCTTGTGGTTGAAAACACGTCGCATGAGAGGTGTTTTATCGAATATTTGAAAAACGTGCTTTAGATCTTAATTGGGATTCCCGGGGTTAGGGCACTTTTGACAAACTTTTAGTGGAAAGATTTGAAGCACTAAAAGTGCCTTGACTTAGGGAATCCCAAATAAGATTTGAAGCACATTTTGAAGCATTGGATACCTTTTTAGGCACGCGTCTAATGAAATTAGTTGATCTTTGAAACGCGTTTTTGAGTACAGAAGAGCATTTCATTATTATTCGATGAAAGCGCGTCTTCTGAAGCGCATTTTGAAGCACGCCTTCCTTCTCTCCTTGTTCTATTTTGCTATTAAAGGGTCGAAGTATTCAGAACTTAGACACGGAGCAAATTCATATCAAATATTGAAGAGTTGCACTGCGAGTGTCGTTTGCATTTCTTTGTATAATCATCTAAAGATTTTTTTTTTGTTCTAACGATCTAATTCGTTTTAATTGAAATGAGTTGGCGAGGGAAATCCATCATTTACTACGACAGTCAAATTTTTAATACAGAAATCGGGGTCGTATTTGTAAGGGCTTAGCCTGTGAAATTGGCTTTCAACTGTACCATTCAATTGCGTGAGCTACGGACTAGAATGAGGAGAAAAGTTAGAGGTTCGAGTTAGGGAATAATTTCGAGCTTGCAATGTAGAGGCCAAATAAATCATTAAGTCAAAAGTTTTCAGTGTATCTCAATCTTAGCATTTGCCCTTTTAACAAATGAGATTTTGTTTGAATGGTAAAGCATAGATATTAAAAGTTACACAAGTTCAAATATTATTATGTATGTATACTTACCATATAAAAAATATAAAATGGCAAAAACACCATTTGCTTTGTAAAGTAAAATTATTTCGTATTTAACCTATTGAGTTGGTGCAGTGTTGACTCGTAATATCAACTCATTGTGCACCAACTCAGTCAAGTGTTTAATAAAATACGATGTGGTTGAAAAAAATATGTAACAATTATATTTATTAAAGGGTGAGTATTTGGTACGCTGTTAGTGTATTTTTTATTTAACAAGCAGTATTAAAAAATTGACATGTGTTTTTTTTAAATATATATTTTAAAATAATTTACTATAGCTTATAGGATACTTGTCAACCCTGTCTTACTTGTGTCGTTTAAAAACCCTATTAACAGTGCATTCTTTTATTAAAAATTGATTTAAAGATTAAATGACTTTAATTGAAATATTAACATTATTAAAAATTAAGGCGTTTTAAATTCGAATCTTATCAAACTATGTTTCTAGATGTCACAAAAATATCCCCTAATAATATTTATTATTTTATAATTTTTTTGATAATTGCTTAACTAATTTAAAATCCGGTTAAAAATTTAATTTCAATTGAGTTGAAATCTGAATTAAAATAACCCAACTCGATATGCATTTAAATAATGTTACAATCATTAAAAAAAAATATATAATATAAAAATATATAATAATAAATTAAAATTACATTATTATCCTCCTTTTTGTTTTCTTTTTCTTAATTAAGAGTATTAAAAAAAAATCAAAATCTCAAATTCCTAATATATAAGAAATGTGAAAAAAAAAATGATTGCAAAGGTCTCCCAAGTCACAACCTCGCAAATTAATTTTTTTCCTTGAAACGGGAACAACGCCTTTAAAGCATTTTTCTATCTTCATTTCAGTACGTCATTTTCTATTATTCTATCTCTTCACACACTTTCACAAATATTGTTATTACTCCATTTTTTAATTTTCTATATTTAAATACATAAAACAGTATTGTGGAATCTATTCTCACAATATAAAAATGGGGTAATATTTACCATAATCCTCTCTTTTATTTGTAAATTAAATCTAAAATTTCACTGCTAACCCTCCCTTTTCTGCGAATCTCGGTCGCTCCTTTGGCTGTTCTGTCCATGGCGATTGCAGCGGCAGCTGTTATCGTCCCATTGGGCCTTCTTTTCTTCATCTCCGGCCTCGCTGTGAATCTCATTCAGGTTCTTATTAGGGTTTTTTTTTAATTTGGTATATTTGCTTTTGTTCTAACTTCTTAGGGAATCTGCCTCATATTTTGATTTGATTGAGTGGATTTTTCTTTGTTCTTTTTTTTTCTTTTCATATTAGCTGTGGTTGCATTAAAGAAAATGGCAGTAAATGGTTTTCTCTGTTTCTTTTTTATTCGATATTTCTTGAGCTGAGATTATTAATGAACTTGCATGTAATCTAGTAATCTGGATTTTGAATCTACTTTACTTCTTAGCTAATAAAATTTACTAAAAAGAAAATTAAATCAGAATCTTTAGGTTTCAGCTTGATGAAACCTTCGGCTTTTTAAATTTTTTTTTTTACCATGCGTACTTACCTTTTCTCACGATACCATTTAATGCTAAAAATGAGATAAAAAAGTCCATTTTTTTGTTGGTTCTTTTTTTAAGAAACCATAATCCACTTTGTTAGACAAAGTTGGTTCAATTTTATTAGTTGGCCGATGTGTAAATCCTTCTTCCTTCCTTTCTTTTCATCTCTTTGTCAATGACCATTTTTAATGTTACGCAATGTGATTTTTCTTCTCTCAGGCAGTATGCTTTGTTCTTATTCGACCACTGTCCAAGAACACATATAGAAAGATCAATAGGGTATTGGCAGAGTTGTTGTGGCTGCAACTGGTTTGGCTGGTTGATTGGTGGGCTGGCGTTAAGGTGCTAATGAGCTCCTTTATTTCGTTATTTAAATCATTCATTTTAATGAACTGGATATTACATTTTTTGGCATTTTTGAAGCTAGTATAGTCTAATTCTGAAATCCTTTCTGAGATGTTATAGATGCTGAAACCATTTCTGATATGGCAGTTTATGATGATCAAATGCCTAAATGCTTTGTGCTTCCATTTCCAACTATACTAGTAAGAAGCTTGTCTAAAAAAATGATCTTATTGGTAAGCACTAACACATAGAAGCCGCTAAGGTTTTCGCTGCATCCTTGGACTCTGAATGTTCAATAAGTATGACTAAAGAGTTTGCCATCTCAACTTGAAATAGTATGTTACTTAGACAAAGGTGTTAGAAAATGAGATTTTTTTGCAGTGTTCAGATTTTCATGCCTCCGGTGACTGATAATTCTATTTAATGTTAGACTTTAGTTGGTTGAAGTCTTTTGTTGGACTAGTATCTTTGATGTCTATAGGCTTGAAGATTGGGCAGTTTCATTTCGTCTAGATAATTATGCAAATATGAGTTGAACTATTATTGTGAAGTTTTGTAACTTTTGTCTTCTCTAAGGAGTGATAGGTGTTTCTGGACATTGGTTGAGGTGTTAATTATGGGCTGTTAGCGAGCCAACTTCTATAAATGTCCAAATATTGGTATCATGGATGTTATACCTAAAGTGATCTCCTAAAAATGAGCTTTTGATCTTTGCGACATTTTATTTGCAGATTGAAGTGTTCGCAGATCATGAAAGCTTCAATTTAATGGGTATGTCATAGTCTTTTTTTTTTTCTAGGAAACTTATTCTCAATATTCGAGCTAAGTGGAGAATTGGCATTGTTGGATTTTAAACTTTTCTTTTAGTGGTGTATTTATCATCTAATATTTTAAAAAATTTCAGGTAAGGAACATGCCCTTGTCATATGCAATCACAGAAGTGATATTGATTGGTTAGTTGGATGGGTTTTAGCACAGGTCTGTAATTGTTGTATTCCAATTCAGAATATTTTGCATACTGTTTATCTGAGATACACATTAAATTGTTTTTTTCCTTTGCACTGGTCGGAAATTTGCTATTTTGGGTTCTAACTTCATGTTCTTTGTCTCTTAAAATGCTGTATGGCTAAGATACAATTGAATTTTCTTTTGCAGAGGTCAGGTTGTCTTGGCAGTACATTAGCTGTAATGAAGAAATCATCAAAATTCCTGCCGGTATGTGTCGGTGTTATACTTTTGAAGTTTAAGATTTGAATTCATGACAAATTCTTTTTGTTTCAGCTGATATTTAAGCTTGGTCTTTGAGGCCTTACCATGTACATGTTATTTTCAACACATTTGCATATGCTGCAGACCTCTGGTGCACAAGTTCATGCTTGTTCCTGTGTGAGGTGTGATAAGGCAGTAATTATATTAATCTGCAGGAAGCAAACATAAGTGCTATTATTTTCTGAATGTAAAAAGAAAATTTTGGTCAAAACTCATCGGTTCTATTTTGTGTTAGAATAGCTTCTACTTTTAAATTTGGAGTAGGGTTTGCAGTATGGTAATTGAAGTCTAGTTTTTTTGCTTTACCCTTTGGGCAACCCACTATGTTGTGTTTTTATTGCATACTTGTGATTGTCAATTTTTATCTTTTAAAATTTTTTAATAGAGAAGCAAATTGGGTTATGTTTTTGTGTACTTATGAAGAATAAATTCATGATGGATATGTGCAGGTCATAGGTTGGTCAATGTGGTTTTCTGAGTATCTGTTTTTGGAACGAAGCTGGGCCAAGGATGAAAACACATTAAAGGTAAAAGTTTGCTTTCAGTTTTGGGTGCACATGTGTCACGATCACATATTTATACACATATACATGACCATAACTTTTGCTTTATTACTTGTGTATTTGTGCGTGCTTGTTTTTAATCTACCCATACTGATCTCAATTTCAAATCTTGTGGAAATTGTATTTGCAGGCAGGTCTTCAACGTTTAAAGGACTTCCCACGGCCATTTTGGTTGGCACTTTTTGTAGAAGGAACTCGGTTTACACAAGCAAAGCTTCTAGCAGCTCAAGAATATGCAACCTCACAAGGATTGCCTGTACCTAGAAATGTTTTAATTCCTCGTACTAAGGTCAGATTATTGCTGCACCTATTTTCTTGAATTCCTTCTTAGCTCAAGAATATGCAACCTCTCAAGGATTGCCTATTCCTAGAAATTTTTTATTCCTCGTACAAAGGTCTGACTCTTGCTGCGTCTGTTTTCTTGAATTCCTTCTTACCCTTTTTTCTAGTCGCCTTTTTTAGGGATACATAGGTTTCTGAATTTAGATTTTGGTATTCAAGTTTGTAGCTTTCTTTTTGTGCAAGAGTTGCAATATTTCTATCACCTAATAGTATTCTGTTTAAGCTAGGTAGATTGTGTTGCAACCCTATGCCAACGGTATCTTCCAATGCAAGTTTTTTGCTGTTTCAGCACACTTATTCAATGCTAGCCAGCCTGAACCATGATAAATCTGCGCACTTTCACATATTACTCAGTCTTATACTTGAGAGTCAATCATGTTAGACTATGTGTTGCTATTCTCACATGTAATGCCGAAGTTTTTTTTTTGCTCATGAGTCATGACCACTCATCTCACCTGCCTTACTAACTGTAATTCTATATTCAGGGTTTTGTTTCAGCTGTAAGTCATATGCGTTCATTTGTTCCAGCCATTTATGATATGACAGTGGCCATCCCTAAAAGCTCACCTTCACCTACAATGCTTAGACTTTTCAAGGGACAATCTTCTGTGGTAAGTCGGATTCAAGTTAACTGTGTGAAGCAAGTTATATCATCTTTGCATAATTATGTGTCAATATGAATGTGAAAATTGCTTTCGCTTTGTTTCATATTGTTATGTCCTAGGAGAATTTGCTTAACGGCTTCATAATTTGTCTTTTGTCTGATCTTCAGAATCCATGGAGTGAAAACCAAAAGTTTTTGTGTTTTGACTCCAGAAGTTGCTAGGTTTATGTGAAGCAACTGAGGATATAGTCTTAGGTTCATTCTGAAAAAGTATTTGTTTTTCCCTTTTCTTTTCCCATGGTTGGGACATGTCATTTTGAAGTTGTGATGATTAAACCTTTATATGCCATTAATCTCATCTATCTTGGTTGATAACTTAATGAGTCATTGTTCTCTTAGGTTCATTCTATTGATGAAAATAAACGGTTGCTTGCAGGTGCATGTGCATGTCAAGCGGCGTCTTATGAAGGAACTTCCTGAAACGGATGAGGCTGTTGCACAATGGTGTAAAGATCTTTTTGTGAAGAAAGTGAGTATTATTCATCTAGTGCTGTAGGATGGTGCTACTCTAGGTGTTCTGGTTTGCATGTCAGATGATCTTATGATTGAAAATGAAAAGAAGGATTAACCTTGAAACAGTTGTGTATCTTTGTCTTTTATTTATTTCTTGGCTTAATGTTTAACAAGGTTTGTTCTTGTGCATGCATAAATTTCCTACTAATGGTTTTGTTTCTATTTGATTTCTAATGTAGGATAAGTTGTTGGACAAGCATATAGCTGAGGACACTTTCAGTGACCAACCATTGCAGGATACCGGTCGGCCTATTAAATCTCTTCTGGTGAGATTGTTGATGCAAAATTAACCAATCTGCTGCTGTGGTATTTCTCTTGGTTTTTGGTTCTGGAACTACATATGATAATAATATTCTTATTTATGATTCAGGTTGTTGCTTCTTGGGCATGTCTTGTGGCTTATGGAGCTTATAATTTTCTGCAATGGTCTTCACTTTTATCATCATGGAAAGGGCTTGCATTGTCAGCAGTTGGGTTGGCTATTGTTACCATACTTATGCAAATCATGATCCTCTTCTCACAGTCTGAGCGTTCAACTACTGCTAAGGTTGCACCTGGGAAGCCCAAGAACAACAGTGAGAGTTCAGAGGCAAGACGAGACAAGCAGCAGTAGGTCGAGCTTTTCCTCACAGGAAAGTTGGTCTGCAGCCATATTTTCATAACCCTAAAATGTGTACTGTCTGTATCACTTTCACTTAGCAATCAGTATGTTTTCGTTTTAGACATACTATCAGGTTCCAATCCTATCTGCATGCCATTTGGTCATCATCAAGGATTCAAGTGGAACTAGCTTGTATGCATACTATCAATTCTTTGTTGTTGTTTTTTTTTTTTTTTTTTTGATGGTATATGGCCGGGTTTGTTTGCCTCGACAGTGTTTCGAAGTTAAAATGGCTACAGTGTAGGGGGCTTAGGCTACTGTTCTGTTCTGGAAATTTCCTTTTTATTTTCATAGAATGGTTTTTTAAATGCTATTTGTAAAAGACATTTAAGGTTTTTTTTTTTTCAACTTTTCCTTCGTTGGACACAGATTAGGAAATGAGTTTGCAGTTTCATATTTTAAAATCGTTTTCTTTATGAATACATGGATAATTCAGGGTTTGCTTAATTACATTTTCTTATTTCAACTTTAGCAATTTATAATGTTCCTTATTAAGTTCTTAAACATGGATATATTATGATAAACATATGTAAGTTTTATAAAATAGAAGTACATAATACATAAAAATAAGAAAATATTACTTTCAAAAAAGGGGGAAAATTTTATATGATTGAAGATAAAATATGTTATAATATTTATACAGTATGTTGATAATTGAAAAAAGGGTGGCAAGAATCATTTTAAGCGATTTTGTATTTTGGTCAAGCTTTTAAGAGTTATATTTTTGCTTAAATGCTCCAAAATATTGAGTCAGCCTGGATTAAATAGTCAAATATGCTATATAAGCTTTTCAATGTTCAAAACTTGACAAAAAAAAAAAAAAAGAGAAAGAAAGCTATAAAAAGTTGATCTATTATGTCAGAACGTCCTATCCTTGATGTTGAAAAAGAAGAAGAAATCTCTTGTAAATTATGGGGTAGAAGAAGTGTGTGTGATCCAGAGATAGATTAAGGATTAGTTAAACATTATTCCTCAGAAGTAATTTTAAGAAAAAAAGGTACTATCAAGATAAAAATATTGTTAAATAATATACTTTTGAGATTTCTAAAAGTATTTTCTTTTTTTGGTCAAAAGTAGAAGCAGAAAATTTTAGTTTTGACTCAAAAATGCTTCTAAGAAATAATACTAAACTCACTCTAAATCTTCTGAAATCTACTCATTCTAGTTTATCCTCCGATTCTATATGTCATGCTTTCGTATTAGTAATAGAATTGATGAGCTTTGGAAGATTCCAACGGCTTTTAAACATATGATATCTTCACTCCCTTCCCTACATGCCATGTTATTAAAAAGAGAATGGATTGGTTATTTTGTAAATGAAGGCAGGAGGATTATGATCATCTTTTTTCTTAACTCTGATTTTTTCACCTCTCATCTAATCTGAAATCCTGCTATTAAAGAATGGATTAGAGATCGTATACTTGCTTTTCATCTGAATAACCATGAAACTCAGATTATAAGCATATTGTATGGTGTATTTTGTTATGTACAAACAAACTCAGATTTTAACTAATCCCATGGCTGCATCCTTAATATTAAAACCAAGCCACCCATCAGGATTTTATTTAATCATAAAGTTGAAGCTCCTAGCACCGTGCATTTTACCTCAAGTTTAAATATCGCTTTAGGTAAATTATGTGTTTAAGTTTTCTTCAAATTTATTCTTGCTTAAATTTTATTATATATCAGTTTT
Source organism: Gossypium hirsutum (assembly GCF_007990345.1). Taxonomy (NCBI): domain Eukaryota; kingdom Viridiplantae; phylum Streptophyta; class Magnoliopsida; order Malvales; family Malvaceae; genus Gossypium; species Gossypium hirsutum. Next base: position 70,918,339 of record NC_053432.1, read on the forward strand.
GTCTAAATATACTCCTGTCTAAATTTGAAGATATTCAATAACTCATAATTTTAATTATAGTTATTCAAACTTGTATTATTTATTATTATAATTGTGATTTAATTCGTAGTCTTAAATAAAAAAAAGACAAAGTTAAAGCTTTGTAAAAAGGAAAAAAAATACAAATCAATAAAACTTAAATTTAATACTGTTAACTCTTAAAACATTAAGTTTAGCATCAAAACTTTAAAATTAAAGAAGAAATCAAGTGGGATATTGAGTTGATAATAAAGTTGAAAATTTAAATTCGAGTTTTACTTTATATAAATTATCTGGATTTATTTTAGTTTTAAGTGCCAAAATATATGAATCATATTCAGATATATATTATAATTTTAAAAAACTGTGAATTTTTTTTATCTAGTTTAGGAATTAATTTTGATTATAGTAATTAAGAAAAAAGATGATTGAGTGAAGGTATTGGATGGCATAACAAAAAGTAGAGGCTTTTGTGCGTAATTGTTATTGCGGGCCGTAGAACCACAAGAAATTATATTAACAGATCCAAATGGAGGTATGAACAATCAGTGACAAATGTCAGGATATTATTCGCACAAAATAAAATAATGAAATATACAAGATAAGTATTCCTAATTTTATGTTTTTTTTTGAAATTATTCCTGTTTTTATAAAATAAATTATTCCTAATAATTCTTAAAAGGCTAAATATATAGATAATTTTACAAGTTTTATTTGATTTAAAAACTTTGAAATATAATTTTATAAAACGTACACGAAAAATATTAATCATTCACCATTTTTCAACTTTTAAGATATTTTCTTATTGAAGTTTTGATGTATGATAAAACTTGTTTCGAAACAGGGAGAAGTGGTTGGTAAGATTTCCAGTGATCAGATCTATTAACCCTAATCACCAATAATTTTATTCTTAAAAGCAACAAGTTTAGATCTAATAATGAAGTTCTTCAAATATTTTTATAAAAAAATAAAATTTGAATTTTTTTTTATATTCTAGTAAAGCTTTAACTATTTGATGCTGGAAATGGAAAAAATATATAATTTTTATGGCATATAGGTTATCTGTTTGATCTCACGACAAAAATAGAGAAAAGAAGAAGAAATTTAAAAAAAAATAAAAATAAAGATAAATGGTGAAAATGATCAAAGGAATCAAAGGTTGGCTATAAAAATCGTTATAATCTACCAAGACATTCAATAAGAAATTATACTGAGTAAGATCATAGCTCAACGATGGTTATAGGTAAAGATCACCAAATGGGATGAACTTAAAGGCTGATAGAACAAAGTAAATATTTTTAAGAGGATTTACCATATCAAGTTATGAAGAACTCGCGGGTATGAGGTTATAGTTTTTTGGCGAATAACCCTATGATGAAGGTTATACTAGATAATTGAGCAGAACCTAAGGGTCTACGGATAAGGGATAGTTAGAGGTGGTTTAGTTCGTTGAGGCCTACATGGAGGATAAGTCACTTGGGTTAATAGAAGAAGGAGTCCACTAGGACTAAATTGGGACGGGCAGTCCACTAGGAACAAGGGGGGAAAATAATTTGAAACCCAATAAAGTAAATGTAAGATAACCAATGGCAGACATTGGGTTTCATATTCAATGTTGCGAGAGAAAGGAAAGTTAGGTTGAGGTGTAATCAAGTCTGTATTCTTAGAGGACTCTTACTGTAACAACTCGTTTTTCAATGTTGTCAAAAATAGTGGTTTCGGGGCCACAAATTCGACGAAAGGGTTCGTAAATATTATTATTTAATATTTATGAGTCAAGTAAAGTATTATAATAAATTTTGAGTTGATAATCTATGTTATTTGAACGAATAATTAGGTTCAAGTGGTATATCCCTAGTCAAATGGTTTTAAAAAATGAGGTATCGGGACCTAGTTTATATAAACCAAGCCCGTAAATATAATAAAATATTTACGGAGTGTTATTAGGGTCATATTAAAATTTGATTAAGAAATTTTAACATTTAAATAGCTAATTAAGTAAAAAGGACTAAATCGTAAAAATTACAAAAGTTAATCACTATGAGTTTATATGGAATAAATGTGTTCATGGATTATTTGAGGGGTTTTAAATGGCAAATATGTCATAGTTAATGTAAGTGGACGGTTTGGTATGACTTTTAAGTTAAATATAATATTTTTAATGTTAAAATGTTAAGTAAAATATAATAAAACAAAAGAAAAAAAAATGTTATCACTTATTCACTTATCTTCTTCCACCGAACTTTCCACCATTTTTAAGAAAAATAAAAGCTTCAATTCCGCAAGGTTCGGCTAAGCCAATTCCCATCCATGGTAAGTTTTTTTTTAATGATTTTTATGTTTTTAAAGTCGTTTTAGCTTAATCTAGCTAACCCGGGGGTCAATTCGTAAAAATGTTAAAATTTTAGGGACTTACCATGAATGGTTTAAGTGTGTTTGTGAATTTAATTGATATATTATTAAGCTTGGTTGTTAAATAGACATATTTTGTTAAGTAATTTTTGATGATTTTAAGGTTTAGGGACTTATTTATGAAAATTGTAAAATTCAAGAGAAAATATTATAAATTTTTGATAAATATGGGCTTTTATAAGATTAATTAAAAATTGGATAGCATGATTTATGGTTAAAAATGGTGAAATTGAAAGTTTAGGGACTAAATTGAATAAAAAGTAAACTTTAAGGATAATTTTATAAATTTCCATTATTAAGGGTTATAAGCTAAATTGATTATTTTAAATGCTGAAACGAGATTAATTGAATAAAAATATTTATCTAGATCAAGAAACAACTTGAAAAGACATAAATTGCGAAAATGTCAAAGTAGAGGAATAATGGTCGATTCTTGTTAGAAGTCATTTATGAGTTTAGGTAAGATCGTAACTTGGTTAATTCAATTAATTACTATTTCGACAAATTATATTCTATTTGTGTATATATGTGAATCAAATTTGTCAGCTTGAAGGAAACAAATAAGGCCATGGTTGAAAGACACTATAGCAACTCGACGTAAAAATGTACAAAACCATGGTTGGACCATGACAATGTTTACGTAAGACCATAGCAAGGCTATGGCAGCTGTTCAGACATAAGACCATGGTTAGGCCATGTCAGTGTATATATATATATACAAGACCATAGCTAGGCTATGGCATTCTGATGATAATACCATAATCGAGTTTTGACATTATGAACGTAAGACCATGGCAAGGCCATGGCAATACACATGTAAGACCATAGTTGGATTATGGCGTTTCAATCATTTTTACAATGTTCATCGAATGGAAACAAATGAGGATCTAAATGTGATGTGTAAAACGGTAAACAAATCGTAATAGTATATATGTGTAGAAGAGGTAAATGTTGTATTATCATAATATGTTAAGAAGATTATGCATTATGATAGTAAGAAACTTAAATGTTATGAAATGCGAGGAAGTTGATGAGAATAAGAAAGGGATTAATATTCACAATGTGGGATTTGTGATATATTTTGATAGATGAATGTTTAAACTAGTATAGTTTGAAATGAATATTATGCCTTGGTGTGATTATATGTTTCATTTGTCTATAAATATGTTAACTAATGATGTTTGTGGTGTTTAAAGAATTAAATGGTTATATGAGTATTTTCCAAGTATTTGATGTTATTTCATTTGATTCAACGGATGATTTAAGTTTTAATAAATGGATGCGTATACGAAAGAACTGTGTTATAGAAACATGGAATGGAAAATGATGGTATATGAATATGAAATGAAAATGGAACAAATTGAGTAAAAGATTGAGGAATTACGTATTGAACTTTATATGGGTAAGTATCATGCTTAATTGATTGGATATGCTTTTTAATAGACCTACTAACCTTGTGACGTGTTGTGAATTGGAAGGAAAAGTATGCCTAATTTTAAATGAACAATGTTTTAATGTTTAATCATTTATGTTCAGTAAGTTTAAGTTCCAAATACAAGCTTACTAAGGTACTAGTTGCTTACGTAGTTGTTTTCTATGTTTTGTAGGTCATCAGAAAGCTCAATCGGCTGGAATTGTGTCAGAGCACAATCACACTATCCCTCAATCCTTTTGGTAGCCTTTGGTTAAATTAGTAATGGTTATAAATGGCATGTAATAGGTTAAAAGTTATTCAAGTGATTTGGCTTGTTTTGAGTGGTGCCAAGCTTGTTGTGGTTAATGATGATAGATGATGACATGTTTTGGAATGGTTATTTGGTATGGTTGGCATAGGTTTAAATTAAGACTTTGAGATGGTGAATGAGACTAAGTTGGTATGTGAAATGTGGTGCATTTGAATTGCATAATGGCTAGACTTAGGATGGATGAATGTTTAGCATGTTGTTGGTGTTTTGAATGTGATTTTAAGCATGTCAAAGTAGTTATAGATGGTATGGCTTGAAAGTTAACAAATGGTGTTTGAAATGGCTTGTTTTAGAGGTAAATTATGCTACACACGGCCTAGGACACTGGCTGTCACACGACCAACCCACACGGCCGTGTGTCTTTTAAATTTTAAATGCAAGTTGAACCACATGGCATTATAGAGTTACAAGACTTGGCGACATAGCCGTGTGATCCAACTTCGAATAGGCATACGGGCCAGCACACGAGTTAGCATATGGTCTCCAACACGGCCGTGTGACTTTATTTCGAATGCACACATGGGCAGACACATGGGATGGGACACAACTGTGTGTCCCTACTTCGAATATCCACACGATCTAGGTAGTGTCACATGGGCTGGCCACACGACCATGTAACCCCTGTTTCACCACTTTTCATGTTTTGGCTGAACTTTCTGATTTGTTTTGATTTGGTCCCTACATTTTTTTAGGGTCCCGAAAGCTCGATTTAAGGCCCAAATATATATGTTTTCTATGATTGAATTAAAATATCGGAGTTTATGCTTAAGTTGAATTATTTGTTTTGTTTTGAATTCAAAGGTTCTGTTTTATGTAATAACACTACGTAACCTTAATCTAGCGACAGAGATAGGTTTGGAGGGTAACACTTACCCTAAAGAAATATGTGTATACTTCAGATAGAGAATAAATCAGTCAACAATAAGCTGTGAGAAAAATAGGGAGACATAGATCTTATCGGTAAAATCTGTTAATGGCTAAGAATGACTAGGGAGTTGAAATTTCTTTTTAAAATTTTGTTCCTTAAAGTTTTGAATTTTTTTATATGGACGTTATGCAGAATCTTACTAAGTCCTATTGAACTTATAAATGGTTTGCCTAATTGTAGGATAAAATTTTCACCCGAGAATTGAGTGGAGGGCTGAGCCAAACTTCGTCAATTTGAGGGAAAAAAGGGAATGGTAGTCGTAACATGCATGTAGAGGGGAACTCCTAAAAGTTACGCCTCGGGGCTTTAGTCATAGCTACGAAATTTTAAGGGTTTAACTTCAAATTTTTAAATAAGTTGTAAGACAATGACTTTTGGAATATGTGTATGATAATTAGTTTAATGTGTAATCTAAATGCTTGAGAATGTAGTAAGATTTGATTCAGGAATATAATTAAGGTCGTTGTGTCTTGTATCATCTGGTACCCGAGTCCGGTGATCGAATTAGGTATAAGGTGTTACAAAAATTCCTAGTAGAGTCCGCCAACACATTATTTTGCTCAATTAGCTCCCAAAGTTCTTTTAAATTAAAGTCCTTAAAGAAATCCGGGTGTGACAGTCACTGTTAGTTAGTTGGTGACAAAAAAGATAAAATTAAATAGTTGGGTGACCATTTTGTAACTTTTCATAACTGGATGACAAAAAGATTACTTTACCCAAATTATTAAATGAAAGACCCTAAATACATGTAATGATGCATTAAAAGAGGTAATATTCTTATCTTTGATTAAGAGGGAATCATGATTGGAAAGTGATGGGTGCTAGCCTCAACATGCGTATTCATCCCCATTCTATAGGAGCATGCAATTGTTGACTTGGTCGGTTGCTTTTCAAACAGTCTTGGTCATCACTTAATAGAGATACATTAGAGTTGCAGACCCCCAACTTTACCTTTTTAAAATTCGTCAATAGCGGAATAAACATCATATGGACCTTGTTCTCAAACATGTCTGAGAAGAAGATTCCTCTAATCATCCAGAGCATCCAAGCTCTAGCATATTGATCCAACTCCAATTCAGCGACATGCAATGAAGGGATCAGCCTAATAAAGTGTTTCAACCACATGCACTGCAACAGTTCCCCATCTGATTCCTTCAGATTCTCCCTCGAGGACACGACACCTAGCAACATCCCACAATATTGTTCTGTGTCAATGGCACTAGGTTCGATCACTGCCATTTCATTGATCATAAGCTCAATTATTAATGTCACATCTTTCAAAGTGATGGTTGCTTCTTTGTAAGGCAAATGAAAGATAAAAGTTTCTCGTCTCCACCTTTCAAGTAAGGCATCAACCGATTCATGAATGATATTGAACTTCTCCATTTTAGATGCCTTAGACAAATCGACATCATTCAAGTATTTCTTGACATGATCATTAGGAGCTGGAACTTTAAGTTTTGTCGAGACATGATAGTTCAATCTATTGGCTATTCCAAACTCAAACAATTAAATTTACAACTCCAAAAATATAATAAATATTTCTAGAAAATTACTTATTATGAAAAAATTGCCCTTGAGATTTTCTATATTCAATGTGTATTGATTATGTGGTTGGGCATTTTCTCACCGGGAGTTAAGTAAACAAAAAAAATTGACATTTGTATGGTTATATAACTTGAGGCTTAGAGCGTTTGAGAGTATTAGAAGAATGTGAGTGAGAAAAAAATAGATAAGCTAGAGTTTTTATAGAGTAAAAGTCAGAGTTGACTTCTATTGTATTAATCATTGATTAGTTGGGCCATATGCCAAATGAATAATTTAGTCAAACTTAATAACCCTAAACTCGACAACCGCTACTATTGAGTTGATGTGCATGGTTCCAACGCGTCGAGGTAGTGTACCAAAAAATGTATTTTAAGAATTATGTTTTCTTTCTACTATTTCAATAAAAAATATATAGTATCAATGTAAAAAAACCCAACATTTAATATTTGAGAATTAAACTTTTAATATTTTAATTGAATTTATATTTGATGCATGAATCTTGTATAATCTTATACAATGTTAACGAACTTGTTAACAACTTGACAATGATATGTTAATTAAAAATGAATTTACTTGAATTTATTTTTAAGTACCTTTTATAATATATCATTATTTCATTCGTATAAGTGTATATATATTTTTATCATTACAAAATGGAGAAAGAGGAAAGAAGATAATAGAGTTTGAACTTATATATTATCTAAGTGTCCAACAAAAAATTTTAATTATAACATTAATTTTATATAAATCTTGAATAAAACATTATAATTATAATACCAAAAAAAATTAAAAATCACCGTATAATTATACTCTATAAGTTAAATATTTTTAAAATATTAAAATTTTTTTATAATGATAAAAGAGTATAATTATTACATGTTATTCAAACGCAGGTCGGTACGTAGGAGCATTTGCACTATTTATATCAATGTTAAATATTAATTTTAATTTTAATTTTAATAAGCGATGCATCTATCCTCCACCACCGGTTACACCCTTCAGGTATATCGTACACTCTTCGCTTCTCTCTCATCTTTTCTGTTTCGATCTAAAATCTATAGAAGCAAATCAATTAAGCCCCCAAACAGTTGTTAATTTCCATTCCTTCAAACACTCCTTTTTTAGAACCATGGCAGACCACCCTTATTCCAGTTTCTTCTCAGGTTGGTACAAGTTCAACCCTCTTCAAAATTACCCATCTCCAAACCCACCCCCTCAACACAACCCTAATTTCTTCACCCAAAACTTGTATAACAACACCACCATCTTCATGAGAAATGACCCCACCAATACTAACTCATTTTTTCACTACCAAACTAGCTGCTCCTCATCACCTCCCTCCCCACCTGTTAGAAAAGAGTTGCCACTATTGAGCTTGACTCCCACTCCCACAAGGTGTGAGAAAGAAGAGGAGGAACATGATGACGGTGTTGAAGACCAAGATCAGGATCTGTATATTTGCAATGGGATGAGCAAAGGGAAAGAGGGAGGGGGGCTGGTTTTGAGTAGTGGTGCAGCGGAGGATGAGGATGAAGATGAAACTGTTACGGTTGCACTGCATATAGGGTTACCAAGCCCTACCGCTTCAGAGTTGGCTTCAGTTTTATCATCATCATCATCATTCTCGGAGATGAGAGACAAAGATGGGGATGAGTACCCTGTCAACACTCTCAACAAGGGACAATATTGGATCCCTACCCCTTCTCAGATCCTTATTGGCCCTACACAGTTCTCTTGTCCTGTTTGTTGCAAGACCTTCAATAGATACAACAACATGCAAGTAAGCAATTTTCTATTACTTGAATTATTGAATGTCTCCTTCAAGTTCGCCCTCATCTCTTTCCTTTTGTCTCCTTTCTTTCTTTTCTTTTCTTTTTTTTTAAATTAGTACAACATAAAAATTAAATAATAAAAAAACCCCGAAAACATTCAGTCTTTTCTTGTTATGATTTCTTGCCTGCTGGGGATCTTAATATTTTTTTTTCTCGTGCTTGAATTTTGAAGAAGAAATAGCAGCAGATCTTTCCAATGGGTATATTTTTTGTTGATATCTTCTGTGTTTTTTATTTTGCCTTGTTGCGTCGTGTGGTTTGCATGGGTTGTAGGATTTGTGGTTTGAATAAATTGTCTGAAGCAAACTGAGTCAGAGATGAGTTCCTTCTGTTTTGTTTCTTTGATTGAACAACACAAGAAATCTTCCTCGTGTGTTTGGTACTTCGAATTTTGTGCTTTACTCGTTGGAAGGCAGTGTACAAGTCAGTTTCTTTTTGGGAACTTGGATGTTCTTAACAAAGCAACTGCTTTTCAAACTTATAAGAAAGCATATTTCAGGCAAACTTATAAGAAAGCATATTTCAGGCTTTGTCAAAATCCAATACCTAGGATATATTGACTCTCCTAACCGAAGAACGGCTTCGCATTTTCTTCCCAATTTTGTACTATTGTACAACTTTTAGAAATATTTATTACATTATTTAAAGAAAGATTAGTAAAACATTAAAAAAATAAATATATAAAAGAAATTCTAACCCTGTTTTGGTGTATACAAACTAAGTGGTAATTGGATGAACCACGATCCAATTAGTTTTTCATTTTAGATAATTGAGTCCAGGTCAGTTTTTTTTTTTTATTCTTTTGAGAAGAGAGTTCTTATTGCTTTATATAAGGGGTCTATCAATTCGTTTGAATTTGCATTATTACCCATATCGAATTGTTCTAAAAATAAAAAATATATATCTAGATCTAGTAGTTAATTAGCATCCAATCGGCTAACTCAGCCAACTCAATTTCGCTTCTCAACATAGCAATGTATCTCACAATTGGAGTTAAGTGAAGACTATTGATTCTTCATGAACAATACTTATTCCATTTTATGCGATTTTGATTTTTGCTGAAAAAATTAAAATATAATTCATATAATGGGGGAAAAACACTCTTCCAAATACACCAAAAACTTATATTAGGGTTCTAAACTTCAATTTGTTTTCATTAGGTGCAATTTCTGATTATTTCAGTTCAGGGGTATATTTTTCTCATTAAAATGATTTGGTCTTAAACGTTGATATAGAACATTTAAATTGTTTGGTAGTAATATTATTTTTCTAGCAATAACTTAATTTCACCAAATATTTATGTTATAATTAAGCTTTTTCTACACTAAAAAACAATTTTCAAGTCTGCTGCCTTTTTTGACTGAAATGTAGCAGATGCATATGTGGGGGCATGGATCTGAGTATAGGAAAGGGCCTGAATCACTGAAGGGAAGCCAACCAACAGGCATGCTGAGGCTTCCTTGCTATTGTTGTGCACCAGGTTGTAGGAACAATATTGATCACCCAAGAGCAAAGCCGCTCAAAGATTTCAGAACTTTGCAAACGCATTACAAGAGGAAGCATGGGATCAAGCCATTTATGTGCGGAAAATGTGGCAAGGCATTTGCTGTGAGAGGCGACTGGAGAACCCATGAGAAGAACTGTGGGAAGTTGTGGTACTGCACTTGCGGCTCCGATTTCAAACACAAGAGATCTCTTAAAGACCACATTAAGGCTTTTGGGAAAGGCCATGCGGCTTATAACATCACTATCAGCGGCTTGGAGGAAGATGATGACCCCGCATCTGAAGTCGAACAAGATTATGACTTCATGCAATGATGAATAATTGGGGAAATAAAATAATTAAAAGGTTAATGAAGGGGTGGCCGATTAATCCTCTACTTATAAACCTTTATTGTATATTGATGCATTAGACGATAATTATGACTTACTCTTTGAAAAGGAGGAATGGAAAATCTATGTTCTTTTAATATATAATGATGAACATAAAGGAAGCTGATCATCGCTGGATAACAAAACCGGTGGGTTTATTTTATTCCAATTGTATTTTTTTTGCCAGATGTTCTAAATGTAGTTGATAATGAGATAGCCTTTTCATCCTGCAAACAAATCAGCCTTTTGGGGTGCATATTTATGATGCCGTTTGCTTTGGTGAGTAGAGAGGTGTTTGTCGATGGATGGAACATGTCATATGAAGAAATTCAGTATTACTTTGAAAATTCAAAGCAAATTATTAACTTTTAGCAGAGGCAGAGAGATAAAAGGGTAAAAAATAAACTAAAATTATGATTGTGGGAGTGGGAGTGGGATGATTGTTCCTACAGGAATAGGTATGGGACAACAATAGTACTACAACTAGTTCATATAAGATGGTAATTAAGGATATGGGAATGGGATGTATGCTGCAGTAGAAAAGATATATAGGTATAGAGGAATAATAGTAATACAACTAATTTATACAAGATGCTAATTATAAGAGTGAGGGATCAAATAAGAAGTAGTTTAAAGTCTTCTTGGGAGAATTTTCTTCTCGTTTAAAATCAGGTTCGATCGGTTTATCTACAAAAATAAATGTGATTAGGGTTACTCGTACTAAAGGGAAAAAGTAGTTGGGAATGGATCTAGTTGCAGCTTTCTTTGGAGAGAGAAAGGGTTAAGCCAGGGGCAGGGTGGAGTCCAAGCAGCGTCGGTAGGGGAAATCTGCAGCACACACTGATGCCACCTACAGTGCATACACGGTCCCTCATCTCTGATGGATGAACTGTAGCATGAAACGACATTTCAATCAGTGATTGACCATCTCTCTCATTCTCCTCTCACAGAAATAGTTCTTCACGAATTCAGATGAATGAATGTATATGCAAATATTTGCAAGTGTCCCCAATAGCAATAATGATAAAAAAGAACATGAGGGGGGGGGGGACAAGATTAAGTGATTTTCCTTTTCTGATCTCTAACCCCTCCAAGGAAGAAACAGCACAAAGTTGGCTTAAAAATTCCTCACTCTACTGTTCTAGATCACTCTCTAGATCCACCAACAGTATTAACTTAATACGAATATCAGATTGCAGTTCGCCTTTATTCACTTTTAATGACTCACCCTTTTGCTGGGAAGGCCAGTCCCATACCAAAAATTGACAGCTCCCTCCCCTTGGGACCATTCTTCTCCCCATTGACCAACTAGTTTTTTTGGCTATCTCTCTACATATCGGTTCTTATTTGCAAAGGATTATCTTTTAAGCAAATAAAGCACCTAAGCACTTGCATACGTGTTAACTCATGCATGCATGTACGTGAAGGAATTGTCAAGAATCCTCCTAATTTCAAAATCTAAAGTTTTATATTCTAACCCCCAAGATAATTCTTCAAGATCTTTGAATTTCTTTAATAAAGATAGGGGATTATGTTTACAAATGTTACACACATCACATGCAATGCAACCTGAAAGCTAACAGAAGCTTATTATTATTTGTTTTGCTTTCCCTAAAAGTTTAACTCAGCCTTAACTGCTTAAAATCCCTAGGCGGCCCACTTTATTTTAATATTTTTATTTTGATATTTTCCCATTATCTATATTGTCTTTTCAACATCACTTTTGTAATTTATACGGCACATTTTCCCGTGAGCTTGTCAAGGAGACCAAGCATCCTACAATTACGTAATATATGTATGTATAAAATATTTTTTATATTTTGCTTGCATTGATATTCCAATACACAAATGAGACAGCTTTGTGTCCCTTGAGCTCCAATCACACTACATTTTCCCCTGCAAATTCTAATTTAATAGGAGCACCAATCTCCTCCCAATATCTTAGAAAGATGTACCATGTTTTCTTATATTATTGAAGTCGAGTAAAATTTTCATGATTTATAGATCTACATTTTTAAGCAGCATTATTTTGTTTAAAGTTAAAAATGCATTAATTCGTTTGTTATCATAAAAGACATTTAATACCAATACTATTACTGAATTAAAGCACAGATATGATTATTTTATCACTACTTTTAACCTAAAACAAAATCTTGAAAGGGATATAAACAAAACCAAGGTCCTTTTTCTTTTTTACAATTATTATTCTAATCTAGTGCCAGTATAAATAAGGGCGAATCATGAAAGGTGACACATGTTTTTATAATTTATTAGACACCAAAGAGCTTAAATTCACTTGCTTTCAAGTGAAATGATATAAGCAAGGTACCCCATAAAATAAAACGATATGACCCTAAAAAATGTATGGACTAAATTGCAAAAAAAAAAAGGAACTTTGAGGTAGGCCTGACCCTCAAAAGTATTTGAGGCAACTTTGTTTGAGAGGCCCAAAAAGCAAAAAGAAAAGAGGGAAAAAAAGGTAGAAATGATCATGACTCGTAATCACATTTACCTTTGAAAAAAGGCAAAACAAGATGAGATAAAATTATAAAATGGGAAAACAAACCTTAGGATAAGAGGAAGAACACCTTTGAAAAGTCCTTTTTATGGACTATACTAAAAGCTAGATATATCGGATCTCTTGTTGCCATGATCATTATCCATGACCAAATTGCTTTATTTGATCCCATATATTTTGTGGTGCTTTGGTGTGCTGGGAGAGATTCTCCAAGTTGTAGGTAATTTGCATTAAGGTAGCTATACGTTTAATAGTATACAAAGCAAGAAAGAGAAAGAAAAAGGCCTATCAAGGCTCTCCATTTCTGCTAACCAAGGTCTGAAGATCAAATGTAAGGTTAACGTTGGTTCATGCCATTCAAACCAAAATGAAAATGAAATCAGGGTTTTTAACTTGAAAACTATAAAGTACTATTTTTATCAGATAAGTGAAGCAAAGGGTCTAATTCTAAAAAACAAAAAAATTAAAGGGTTTAGTTGCATAGAGGATCCTAGTATACTATATTTATAATAGGTACCTCAGCACAACAGTATTTACAGCCACTACCTCGTCACCATTACCCTACCTTCCTATATTGTGGTCGATACTTGACTAGATGGAGTCACATGACCTTGCTCAACCAACTTCGTTAGAGATAGGTGTTGCGTCCCTCTTTTCATGACACACGTATCACTCCAGGTATTACTCATGTCACATCGCAACTTATTTAAGGGTTAAAATAGCTTATAAATGACTTACCAAAATTTATACAGTCCGAAAATTTTATTCTCATCTATAAATTCTCAATTTTAATTTTATAACTCACATGTTTGAAAAAGTTAGTCTTATCTATAAATACTCATTTTTAATTCTAAAATATAGTAGAGGCTCATGTTTAAATTAGATCATAGGCTAGATTCAGATTGAATTGATGCAAAATTTTATATCTATTTTTTAGGTTTGAATTTAGCTCGTCCTGAAAAATAGGGTTACAATTTTGTCTAAACTTGGCTCAAATAAAAAAATGTTAAACTCAAGCTTAACTTAACCCTATTAATTTTTTTTATATAAAAACAAATTAAAAATATATAATAAAGTAAATACACTAAAACATTAAATAAATATTTTTTAACATATTGAAAATATATTTAAAATAGTCTTTATACTAAAATAGTTCCAACTTAGCCAGCAAATATCTATAAAATAGTAATGAAATTTACAATAAAATAAGAATTATATAATATCCAAACAAAAACACCAATATAGTAGCAATATAATAGTAAAATGGTAGCAAAACAACAACAAAATGACAGCAAAGAAAAAAACTAGGCAAATTAGGGTCGAGCAGGGTTTGGGCCAAAAAACTTACCCAATGCTTGCCTTATTTAAAAAATGGGCCTTATTTTTTTTGTGTCTAAACCCATATTTTGAGTTTTTATTTTTGCTTAAATTCTCCCACTTTTTGAACAAACTTTTAAACTTGGATGGATGATCTGATTCATGATCAGTTCTACTCATATTCTACCTTTCACTCTTCACCATAATAGGTAAATCAACAACCTCTCTTTAGACAATTCTTTGCACATTCTCTTTCGTACGTGAATCGTCATTTAAATTCTTTAACTCATTTGAACCTCAACAAGTTGATGCGGTGGCTGTGAATTACATGACTTTTATCCTTGCTATTTCTATTATTATTATTTTTTAGTATGGAGGATAGAAAAGAGTGTGGAAGACATGACTCTTTCAAATGAGAATACTCCAACATCCTCCTAGCTTAAACCTTAACCATCAATGTAATGACTTGAAATTCACGGGCACCGGAAAGGTGAGTTATAGGGCCTCCGTCTTAGTGAAATAAGTTCGAAAATAATTATTAAAATATTTATGAGCCTAGTGGTGTGTCTAATTAGGATCTAATTAAGTGAATTTAGCTTAATTTAGAGTAAGTAACAAAAAGGATTAAATTGAATAAAGGGTAAAAGTTTAATTATAAAGCAATAGAAAATAAAAAGGATTAAAATGACAATTAAGCCATTGACTACAAATGAGGTGGCATATTGGTGAAATAAAATCAAAGATTTTTTTTAGGTTTTATATATTATAATGATTATTATTATGGGTTTATATTAAATTGTTGTGATTATTTAATTGATAATATATTATAAATGAATTAAATAGAAGATAATTGTATGGTAATAAAATATACATGTGTAAGAATTGTATGGGTATATTTGTAATTTAAATATTTAATTACTTATAATTTAAGTATAAAGATATTTGTTAATTAAATAATTAAATTATAAGATTTTTGGTATGAAAACAAATTAAATAATGACATTTGTAATAATATGAATATATACATTTGTATTATAATTATGTATTTACTTAAATTTTAAGTTAAAGATATTTATTAATTAAATATTAATATTATAAGATTTTTATTTGTTAAATAAATAAAAGAAAGACAAATGGATGGTAATAATAGTGTACAAATGTATAAAGATACATGTATACAAATGGGTTAATTATATTGTTATTAAATTAATAATAATATATATTAGTTAAATGATAAAATAAATAAGTAAAATAAATGAAATAATAAAAGAATAAAAAGAAAGACAAAAGAAACAAAGAAGAAACAGAACACAAGCATTTCGAAACAGGGAAAGAAAAAGAAAGAAAGAAAAGGGAAAGGAAAAACTAGGGTTTTAAGGTTTGAAGCTTTAAAAGGTAAGTCAATTAAGTCCTTTTCTCTTAATTTTGATGTTTTAGGAGCTTTGAAACAAGATTTTGATGAAATTAAGTTGATAGTTCAAGAGTTCATATGTTTCCAAGTAGGGTTCATGTTGGAAAAATTATGGAATTAGGGATTTAATTGAATGAATTCTAAGTTAGAATTGATTAAGGGATTAAATTGTAAACTAGGCTATAAGTTTTATGTTGTAGGGACTAAATTGAAGAAATTTCGAAATTAGGGAAATATGCTGGAAATTTTATAGTTAAATATAAGTTTAGACAAAATTTGAATAGAAAAAGAGAGTGAATTGGATTAAGAAAATAATTAAGTTTAGTTAGGATTAAATTGGGAATAAGGTAGGAGTTGTTTAGAAATTTAATTATTTATTATAATTAGTGCTGTAAATAATAATGTAAATTACTATTATTTTTGTAGCCAACAAAGAACCTGAAGCATCAGCATCGAAAGGAAAGGAGAAAGTCATCGAGGACTAAAACGGGAGAATTACGGTGTGTATTACTATAATTCAAATTTTAATTATTATTGATTGCTGAAATTTTAATTGTTATGTATGGTAAGTAAGGCTTGAGGTAAGTATGTGATTATTTGAAAAGTGTATTGATTGAAAAATAAATAAATGGTGACAATTGTATGGTGTTGATGGTATACACTTGTGTGAAAATTAATTTGTATATGAATTAAGATAATAGATATTTGAATTGAATGAGTATTGAAAATTTTTGTGTAAATTAAATTGAAATTAGAAAAAGTAAAATAATACCCTATTAACTTGTCGGACTAGATTCGATACAAATGGCATGCCATTGGATTTGTGATGTGATGAAGAGATTGTAGTTCGGCTGAGAAGATGTTTATGTTATTATATACTTCGGTATATCCGAATAGGCATTTAATGCCTTATTGGTGTGTTTGGGAGGATATATTATACCGGTGTGTTATGGAGGATTTACAATATTCCGGGTGTGTTTGGGTTGGATATTCTGGTGTGTTTGGGTGGAAATCCGCGTATCTGTCATAGTCCGAGCTTTGTTAATAGGGTAAATAATCGAAATGAAATTTTGAAAATGAAATTATTTGTTTTAGCACTATTGAAAAGTACGAGAAAGAATGTATGAACTAAATTATGAATTGAATTAGTATGAGAAAAATGAATTATGAATTTAAGATTTATGAAGTAAAATAATTATATATAAAAGTAGTTTAAATAATTATAAAATTTATGGTTGATGTTTGTAATTTATTAATATTAAATAGTCTTGATTTATAGTAATACCACTGAGTATATCCATACTCAGCGTACGGTTGTTTCCGTGCGCAGATTAGTAGAAGTCAAGTGTCCCGGCTCAGCATCCAGAACAATCCTGACTCCAACACAAACTTGGTGATTTATATTTTTCTTTTGGGTAAAGGTGGCATGTACATAGGTGTTATTTAGTCACTGGAATATGTATATTACTTTGGGTAGTGAAGGATGAATTATAAAATTTAGATGGTTAAATGAAATGGTAAGGAAAGTACATGATACCTTAGTATCCAACACATACGCCAAATAAACATCATACCCTTTTCTAACACACCTCTGAGCTGTCATAACTGAAATCATATCGGATAATCCCTCTGTCTGATTAGATTTAACCCAAAGTAATTCTCCATTCTGGCATTTCAACACAACATATTTTTGTCTACAGTTTACTACTGCATCATGCTGAGTTAACCAATCCATGCCCAATATCACATCAAACTCATCAAAAGGCAATAACATCAAGTCAACCGGGAAACAAATACCTTTTACCATCAGTGGACAATTTTTACAAACTTTATCCACTATCACAAACTGGCCCAGGGGGTTCGAGACTTTAACCATAAATTCAGTAGGTTCAACAGACAAATTTTTAACAAATGCTAATTTTGTGCATATATATGAATGTGTAGAGCCAGGATCAATTAATGCAATAACAGTAGTATCATAGAGAGAAAATGTACCCGCAATTACATCAGGAGAGGACGCCTCTTCACGAGCTCGAGTAGCATATGATCTTGCAGGTGCTCTAACATCTGATCTAACCGCTGAATCTTTGAATGCACCCCTATTACTTGCCCCCACTCCTGGGTTTCTCTGCGGTCTACCTCTGGTAGGAGCATTACCTGATCTCGCACTCGTTATTTCTTCTCTTTTAGTTGTTTCAGGACAATCCCGAATAAAGTGATCGGATGCTCCACATCTGAAACAAACATTTTCACCTGCTCTACACTCTCTGGGGTGGCGTCTCCCACATTGAGGACATTCCGGTCTAGGAGGTCGAGTACTGCCAGTACTTGCAACTGTAGTGGTTTGAGCTCTAAAACCCTCGAATCTTCTACTTCTGCTTCGGCCAGAATATATATGTGGAAAATGTGATCCGCTAGAGAGCTCCCTAGGCCTCTTAGATGTAGACTGAAATGATTTACTCATTTGCCTCTTCTTTGTATCCTGCGCTCCAGCTTCAGCTTTGCTTTTCTCTTTTTCTTTTAACAAGTCTTCTACTTTACAAGCTCTTTCTACCAGAACAACAAACTCTCTGATTTCCAATACACCCACTGATAGTCGGATGTCATCATTAAGCCCATCTTCAAATCTCTTGCACATGTTGGCTTCGGTGGATACAAATTCCCGAGCATACTTACTAAGTCTGACAAATTCGCGTTCATATTCAGTCACGGACATCTTACCTTGTTTTAGCTCAAGAAACTCCTTCCTTTTCTGCTCTGTAAATCTCTGGCTGATGTACTTCTTTTGAAACTCCTCCTGAAAGAAATCCCAAGTAACCTTCTCACTCGGTACGATAGACACGAGAGTCTTCCACCAATGATAAGCGGAATCTCTGAGAAGTGAGACCACACACTTCATACATTCTTCCGGTGTACAAGATAATTCTTCAAAAACCCTGATGGTATTCTCAAGCCAGAATTCTGCTTTTTCTGCATCGTCATCTTTGGTAGCCCGAAATTCTTCAGCCCCTTGCTTCCTAATCTTATCAACAGGTGGTCTCTCCCTGATAAATATACCTGCAGCTAGGGAAGCTACATGGGGAACCTGTGAATCTTGAGGGGGTGGAGGTCTTACAGTCGGATTCGTACGAACGAACTCGGCAAACCAATCAGTCATGGCTTGGAAGAAGGCTTCTCTAGCTCCTCCTCCCTGTCTATCTGATGCAGGTCTTTCACTAACATTAACATCTGATGGCACCGTCCCTTCTGCAGGAATAGGCGCATTACTCTCTACTTCATCTGTACTAGCTCGTTCAGGATCCATAACTATAAAAGAAAACATTTTAAAATCGTCAGGAGTCGTCACACTATCAAAATATATAAGTATGGCATGTATAGGTAGACTCTTATTCTTACTGAGTATTTCCGAGAACCGACTAAACCTGCTCTGATACCAATAAAATGTAACACCCCTTACCCGAGACCGTTTCCGGAGTCGAGCACGAGGCATTACTTAGCTTATCTTACCAATTCGGAGCATAAAAACTAGGTTTGAAAATTTATTTCATTATTCGCAGCAAATCTGTCCAATCGCGCAGCAGTTACTAAATTAATTATAACTTGAGCTGCAGAACTCGAAATTTAATTCCATAAATTTTCCCTGAAACTAGACTCATATATCTACTCACCATAAAGTTTTTAGAATTTTTGGTTCAGCAAATTAGTACAGTTTATTAGTTAAAGTCTCCCCTGTTTCACCACCTGACTGCCCTGACCTCTAGTCACTAAAAATAAGTTTTCTCACTGTAGGATTTTCATATGAAATTCTTACTTGTTTCTACAGAAAATAGACTCATTAATGAATCTAAGCATGTAAATTTCAACTCATAACCATTTTTGTACAATTTTCAATTATTTTCTAAACTCAGAACAGGGGACTCCAAAAACAGTTCTGACCCTATCTTACTAAAATTCACATATCTTAAAATATAAATTTCCTTTTTCTACACCGTTATTTTTCCATGAAAATAGACTCAACAAGCTTTAATTTCATATATCATTCACCCTCTAATTCATTTTATACTATCTTGGGTGATTTTTCAAATTCACGTCACTGTGCTGCCTGAATTCTGTTTCTTTGCAAAATTTTATCCTTTCATGATTTCCATGCATAATTTATCACCTAATCTTTCATAACAACAAACACCTTCATCCTTAATCATTTTAATAACCATACATCATCAAATACTTACACATCACTCATTAGCAAAATCATCATTACAAACATACAAAATAACTAAATCCCTATACATGCCATAACTCAAACGTGTTTCGATATAAAATACCGAGCAGTTGTAGTTGATAGTGTGGACGATCTCCGACTTCTTTAGGATCCTTGAAGTAGCTTTGCAATACTATAAGAGAAAGAGAAATAAAAGAAGTAAGCATAAAGCTTAGTAAGTTTACTAGCAAATAAATAACAATATTTAACTTAAATAATTAAACTCAATGTCTATATCTCTAGTTTACTCTTTAGTTAATCTCATACTAGTTCTCTTACTTGTTTACTTAGAATACTTGTGTGCATAACTTACTCAATCCTTGCTGCATCGTTGAACATCAATTGATAGTATAATAAGTTCTTAAGTCTTACAACTTACCTGAGCTTGCCATTTATGCTTTAAACTGAACTTTCATGAACATGATTCGTTTACAAGCCCGTTGAGCTACATTGGAATAATAAGGATACTCGGGTCTCTTCTGATAATAACATGCCAAAGCCATGTCCCAGACATGGTCTTACATGGGATGTTCTCGTGATGGTGCCCATGCCATGTCCAGACATGGTCTTATAGGGGACCTCTCATCTCGGTGCCAACGCCATGTCCCAGACATGGTCTTACATGGGATGTTCTCGTGATGGTGCCCATGCCATGTCCAGACATGGTCTTATAGGGACCTCTCATCTCGGTGCCAACGCCATGTCCCAGACATGGTCTTACATGGGACCTCTCGTCTCGGTGCCCATGCCATGTCCCAGACATGGTCTTACAGGGGACCTCTCATGATCTTAAGGATGCCAATGCCATGTCCCAGACATGGTCTTACATGGGATCTCTTTACCCAAATGTCATGACATTCGTATCCAGTACCATCCTTATGTATCAACGGGACTTTTAAATTTTAATTTTCTATCATTTCATGCTTGGATCATCATCAAATAAATTCATAAAATAAATTCATAATTGCTGGAAATTAACAGCATTAATAATAAATATTGAAATATTGCATTTATTTACCGTAAACTTACCTCGGTACCAATTATAGCCAAATTCACCAACTTAGTCTTCAACTTTATTCTTCCCTTTGTCTAACCTCGAGTTTCGTACTTCTTGATCTAAAATAGTAAATTTAACTTATTTAATAATCACATTCATTAAAACAGCCCTCGACTCTAACTTTTTCAAAATTACAATTTTGCCCCTAAACTTTTACATAATTACATTTTTGCCCCAAGGCTCGGAAATTAAACTTCATCTCTTATTCTTATGTTTTATAACATTCTGAACATTTTTCCCTTCTATGGCAACATCAAATTCCCACTCTAACATGTACTTATGAACATTAGGTATTTTTACCGATTATGTCGTTTTACTAGTTTTCACTTAAAATCGCTTAGCAAAAGTTGTTTAACATAATTTCTAGCTTCATATTATATCATAAAACATCAAAATAAACACTTTTCACCTATGGGTATTTTTCCAAATATAAACCCTAGGTTAAATTATTGCTAGAATAAGCTAAATTAAGCTACCGGGATCTCAAAAACGTAAAGAACATTAAAAACGGGGCTTGGGATCACTTACTATGGAGCTTGGAAGCTTGAAAACCCTAACTATGGCTTCCCCCCTTGCTGATTTCGTTCATATGAAGAAGATGATGATTTTTGCCATCTTTTTCCCTTTTAATTCATTTTAATTACTAGATTACCAAATTGCCCCTAACTTAAAAATTTTCTATTTCACTTATCTCATGTCCATTTTTGTCTACCAAGTTACTAATGGTATAATTACCTTATAAGGACCTCCAATTTAAAGTTTCATAACAATTGGACACCTCTAACATGTAGAACTCAACTTTTGCACTTTTTACAATTTAGTCCTTTTGACTAAATTGAGTGCCCAAACGTCGAAATTTTCGAACGAAATTTTCAAAAAATCATTTTGTGAAATTGTAGACCATAAAAATATAAGAAAAATAAAATTTTCTCATCGGATTTGTGGTTCCTAAATCACTATTCCGATAACCTCAAATTTGGGCCATTACAACTCTCCCCCCTTTTTAGGATTTTCGTCCTCGAAAATCTTACCAGTAAAGAGATTCGGGTATTGCTTCCTCATTGTCTCTTCTGGTTCCCATGTTGCTTCCTCGATCCCGTGCTTTTGCCATAGCACTTTCACCAGATTTACCTTTTTGTTTCTAAGCTCCTTTGTTTCTCGTGCTAATACTTTAACCGGTTCTTCATTATAAGTCATATCCGGCTGAATTTCTACTTCTGTTGGAGTAATAACATGTGAAGGATCTGATCGATACCGTCGTAGCATAGATACATGAAATACATTATGAATTTTGTCGAGTTCCGGTGGTAAAGCCAATCGGTAAGCAACTGGTCCAATTCTTTCTATAATCTCATATGGTCCGATAAATCTTGGATTCAATTTACCCTTTCGACCGAACCGGAGAACTTTCTTCCAAGGAGACACTTTTAAGAATACTTTATCACCCACCTGAAATTCAATCTCCCTTCGTTTAAGATCGGCGTATGACTTTTGACGATCAGAAGCTGCTTTTAAACTATCCCGAATCAGTCTTACTTTTTCTTCTGTTTCCCGAATCAAATCAACCCCGTGTATCTTCTTTTCACTGAGCTCTGTCCAATATAATGGTGTTCTACATTTTCTACCATACAAAGCTTCATACGGAGCCATTTTAATACTGGACTGATAACTGTTATTATAAGCAAATTCAATCAAAGGTAGATACCTTTCCCAATTACCTTGAAACTCTAATGCACAACATCGGAGCATATCTTCCAATACCTGAATTACACGCTCAGATTGGCCATCTGTCTGAGGATGAAATGCAGTACTGAAATACAACTGAGTACCCAAAGCTTCTTGCAATTTGTTCCAGAAACGAGACGTAAATCGGGGATCTCTGTCTGATATAATGGAGACAGGCACTCCATGTAGTCTAACAATCTCAGATATATACAATCCAGCCAATTTATCTAAAGAATAATCCATACATACTGGGATAAAGTGCGCGGACTTTGTCAATCGGTCGACAATTACCCAAATGGCATCTTTCTTCCTCGGAGATAACGGTAACCCAGATACAAAATCCATAGTGATTCTTTCCCATTTCCATTCCGGTATAGTGATTGGCTGAAGCAACCCCGAAGGTACCTGATGTTCAGCCTTAACCTGCTGACATACTAAACATCTTGATACAAACTCAGAGATATCACGTTTCATACCCGGCCACCAATACATCTTTTTCAAGTCATTATACATTTTATTACCTCCCGGATGTACGGACATAATACCACTGTGTGCTTCGTGTAAAATCTTCTGTACAAGTTCTGAATTCTTCGGTACACATACTCTGCCTCTGAATAATAAACAACCATCAGTTCCAATCTGAAATTCTGAATCATTACCTGACTCACAATGCACCCGTTTAGCCTGTAATTTCTCATCATTCCTCTGAGCTTCACATATTTGTTGACGAAATGTCGATTTAGCTCTCAATTCAGCTATGATTGAACCATCATTAGACAGTGACAACCGGGTATTCATAGCTCGTAAAGCAAATAGAGATTTTCGGCTCAAAGCATCAGCTACCACGTTAGCCTTACCCGGATGGTAATCAATAACCAAATCATAATCCTTTATCAATTCAAGCCACCTGCGTTGTCTCAAATTCAAATCTTTCTGTGTCATCAAATATTTCAAGCTTTTGTGATCAGTATAAATATGACATTTTCACCATACAAATAATGCCGCCATATTTTCAATGCAAATACAATAGCAGCTAACTCGAGATCATGTACCGGGTAGTTTCTTTCATGTGGCTTAAGTTGTCTTGAAGCATAGGCTATTACTTTATCTTCTTACATCAAGACACAACCCAAACCATTTAATGATGCATCACTATAAATAATAAATTCCTTACCCGATTCAGGCTGTACCAACACAGGTGCTTTCGTTAACAACTCCTTCAATCGGTTGAAACTTTGCTGGCATTTTTCTGTCCATTCAAATTTAACATCTTTCTGTAATAAACGGGTCATTGGAGAAGCTATCATAGAAAACCCTTGTACAAATCTCCGATAATAACCAGCTAAACCCAAGAAACTTCTAACTTCAGATACATTCTTCGGTGGACTCCAATTGACAATAGCTGAAATTTTACTCGGATCTACCCTGATGCCTTCTGCGGATACAATATGTCCGAGAAAACCTACCTCTCGAAGCCAAAATTCACATTTACTGAATTTAGCATAAAGTTTCTTTTCACGCAGAATTTGCAACACTATTTTCAAATGTTCTGCATGCTTAGTTTCATCCCGAGAATAAACTAAAATGTCATTAATAAAAACTACTACAAACCTATCTAGATACGGTCTGAATATCCGGTTCATCAAATCCATGAATACTGCAGGTGCATTAGTCAACCCAAACGGCATAACCAGAAACTCATAATGCCCATACCTGGTTCTGAAAGCTGTCTTTGGCACATCTGGCTCTTTTACCCGTAACTGATAATAACCCGATCGGAGATCAATCTTTGAAAATACTGTGGCACCTTTCAGTTGATCAAATAAGTCATCAATTCGAGGCAATGGGTACTTATTTTTTATAGTTACCTTATTAAGCTGCCGATAGTCAATACACAATCTCAAAGACCCGCCTTTCTTTTTCACAAACAGAACTGGAGCACCCCAAGGTGAATGACTCGGACGAACAAAACCTCTGTCAACAAGTTCCTGTAACTGTGCCTTTAACTCTTTTAATTCTGTAGGAGCCATACGATAAGGAGCTATGGAAATTGGGGCAGTTCCCGGAATCAGATCTATAGAAAATTCCACTTCTCTTTCTCGTGGCAACCCTGGTAACTCCTCTGGAAATACATCAGAAAATTCACATACAACTGGCACTGCCTGTATCTTTGACTCAGATACCTTAGTATCCAACACATACGCCAAATAAACATCATACCCTTTTCTAACACACCTCTGAGCTGTCATAACTGAAATCATATCGGATAATCCCTCTGTCTGATTAGATTTAACCCAAAGTAATTCTCCATTCTGGCATTTCAACACAACATATTTTTGTCTACAGTTTACTACTGCATCATGCTGAGTTAACCAATCCATGCCCAATATCACATCAAACTCATCAAAAGGCAATAACATCAAGTCAACCGGGAAACAAATACCTTTTACCATCAGTGGACAATTTTTACAAACTTTATCCACTATCACAAACTGGCCCAGGGGGTTCGAGACTTTAACCATAAATTCAGTAGGTTCAACAGACAAATTTTTAACAAATGCTAATTTTGTGCATATATATGAATGTGTAGAGCCAGGATCAATTAATGCAATAACAGTAGTATCATAGAGAGAAAATGTACCCGCAATTACATCAGGAGAGGACGCCTCTTCACGAGCTCGAGTAGCATATGATCTTGCAGGTGCTCTAACATCTGATCTAACCGCTGAATCTTTGAATGCACCCCTATTACTTGCCCCCACTCCTGGGTTTCTCTGCGGTCTACCTCTGGTAGGAGCATTACCTGATCTCGCACTCGTTATTTCTTCTCTTTTAGTTGTTTCAGGACAATCCCGAATAAAGTGATCGGATGCTCCACATCTGAAACAAACATTTTCACCTGCTCTACACTCTCTGGGGTGGCGTCTCCCACATTGAGGACATTCCGGTCTAGGAGGTCGAGTACTGCCAGTACTTGCAACTGTAGTGGTTTGAGCTCTAAAACCCTCGAATCTTCTACTTCTGCTTCGGCCAGAATATATATGTGGAAAATGTGATCCGCTAGAGAGCTCCCTAGGCCTCTTAGATGTAGACTGAAATGATTTACTCATTTGCCTCTTCTTTGTATCCTGCGCTCCAGCTTCAGCTTTGCTTTTCTCTTTTTCTTTTAACAAGTCTTCTACTTTACAAGCTCTTTCTACCAGAACAACAAACTCTCTGATTTCCAATACACCCACTGATAGTCGGATGTCATCATTAAGCCCATCTTCAAATCTCTTGCACATGTTGGCTTCGGTGGATACAAATTCCCGAGCATACTTACTAAGTCTGACAAATTCGCGTTCATATTCAGTCACGGACATCTTACCTTGTTTTAGCTCAAGAAACTCCTTCCTTTTCTGCTCTGTAAATCTCTGGCTGATGTACTTCTTTTGAAACTCCTCCTGAAAGAAATCCCAAGTAACCTTCTCACTCGGTACGATAGACACGAGAGTCTTCCACCAATGATAAGCGGAATCTCTGAGAAGTGAGACCACACACTTCATACATTCTTCCGGTGTACAAGATAATTCTTCAAAAACCCTGATGGTATTCTCAAGCCAGAATTCTGCTTTTTCTGCATCGTCATCTTTGGTAGCCCGAAATTCTTCAGCCCCTTGCTTCCTAATCTTATCAACAGGTGGTCTCTCCCTGATAAATATACCTGCAGCTAGGGAAGCTACATGGGGAACCTGTGAATCTTGAGGGGTGGAGGTCTTACAGTCGGATTCGTACGAACGAACTCGGCAAACCAATCAGTCATGGCTTGGAAGAAGGCTTCTCTAGCTCCTCCTCCCTGTCTATCTGATGCAGGTCTTTCACTAACATTAACATCTGATGGCACCGTCCCTTCTGCAGGAATAGGCGCATTACTCTCTACTTCATCTGTACTAGCTCGTTCAGGATCCATAACTATAAAAGAAAACATTTTAAAATCGTCAGGAGTCGTCACACTATCAAAATATATAAGTATGGCATGTATAGGTAGACTCTTATTCTTACTGAGTATTTCCGAGAACCGACTAAACCTGCTCTGATACCAATAAAATGTAACACCCCTTACCCGAGACCGTTTCCGGAGTCGAGCACGAGGCATTACTTAGCTTATCTTACCAATTCGGAGCATAAAAACTAGGTTTGAAAATTTATTTCATTATTCGCAGCAAATCTGTCCAATCGCGCAGCAGTTACTAAATTAATTATAACTTGAGCTACAGAACTCGAAATTTAATTCCGTAAATTTTCCCTGAAACTAGACTCATATATCTACTCACCATAAAGTTTTTAGAATTTTTGGTTCAGCAAATTAGTACAGTTTATTAGTTAAAGTCTCCCCTATTTCACCACCTGACTGCCCTGACCTCTAGTCACTAAAAATAAGTTTTCTCACTGTAGGATTTTCATATGAAATTCTTACTTATTTCTACAGAAAATAGACTCATTAATGAATCTAAGCATGTAAATTTCAACTCATAACCATTTTATACAATTTTCAATTATTTCTAAACTCAGAACAGGGGACTCCAAAAACAGTTCTGACCCTATCTTACTAAAATTCACATATCTTAAAATATAAATTTCCTTTTTCTACACCGTTATTTTTCAATGAAAATAGACTCAACAAGCTTTAATTCCATATATCATTCACCCTCTAATTCATTTTATACTATCTTGGGTGATTTTTCAAATTCACGTCACTGTGCTGCCTGAATTCTGTTTCTTTGCAAAATTTTATCCTTTCATGATTTCCATGCATAATTTATCACCTAACTTTCATAACAACAAACACCTTCATCCTTAATCATTTTAATAACCATACATCATCAAATACTTACACATCACTCATTAGCAAAATCATCATTACAAACATACAAAATAACTAAATCCCTATACATGCCATAACTCAAACGTGTTTCGATATAAAATACCGAGCAGTTGTAGTTGATAGTGTGGACGATCTCCGACTTCTTTAGGATCCTTGAAGTAGCTTTGCAATACTATAAGAGAAAGAGAAATAAAAGAAGTAAGCATAAAGCTTAGTAAGTTTACTAGCAAATAAATAACAATATTTAACTTAAATAATTAAACTCAATGTCTATATCTCTAGTTTACTCTTTAGTTAATCTCATACTAGTTCTCTTACTTGTTTACTTAGAATACTTGTGTGCATAACTTACTCAATCCTTGCTGCATCGTTGAACATCAATTGATAGTATAATAAGTCTTAATCTTACAACTTACCTGAGCTTGCCATTTATGCTTTAAACTAACTTTCATGACATGATCGTTACAAGCCCGTTGAGCTACATTGGAATATAAGGATACTCGGTCCTCTGATAATAACATGCCAAAGCCATGTCCAGACATGGTCTTACATGGATGTTCTCGTGATGGTGCCCATGCCATGTCCCAGACATGGTCTTATAGGGACTCTCATCTCGGTGCCAACGCATGTCCAGACATGGTCTTACATGGGACCTCTCGTCTCGGTGCCCATGCCATGTCCCAGACATGGTCTTACAGGGACCTCTCATGATCTTAAGGATGCCAATGCCATGTCCCAGACATGGTCTTACATGGGATCTCTTTACCCAAATGTCATGACATTCGTATCCAGTACCATCCTTATGTATCAACGGACTTTTAAATTTTAATTTCTATCATTTCATGCTTGGATCATCATCAAATAAATTCATAAAATAAATTCATAATTCTGGAAATTAACAGCATTAATAATAAATATTGAAATATTGCATTTATTTACCGTAAACTACCTCGGTACCAATTATAGCCAAATTCACCAACTTAGTCTTCAACTTTATTCTTCCCTTTGTCTAACCTCGAGTTTCGTACTTCTTGATCTAAAATAGTAAATTTAACTTATTTAATAATCACATTCATAAAACAGCCCTCGACTCTAACTTTTTCAAATTACAATTTGCCCCTAAACTTTACATAATTACATTTTTGCCCCAAGGCTCGGAAATTAAACTTCATCTCTTATTCTTATGTTTATAACATTCTGAACATTTTTCCCTTCTATGGCAACATCAAATTCCCACTCTGACATGTACTTATGAACATTAGGTATTTTTACCGATTATGTCGTTTACTAGTTTTCACTTAAAATCGCTTAGCAAAAGTTGTTTAACATAATTCTAGCTTCATATTATATCATAAAACATCAAAATAAACACTTTTCACCTATGGTATTTTCCAAATATAAACCCTAGGTTAAATTATTGCTAGAATAAGCTAAATTAAGCTACCGGGATCTCAAAAACGTAAAGAACATTAAAAACGGGGCTTGGGATCACTTACTATGGAGCTTGGAAGCTTGAAAACCCTAACTATGGCTTCCCCCCTTGCTGATTTCGTTCATATGAAGAAGATGATGATTTTGCCATCTTTTTCCCTTTAATTCATTTTAATTACTAGATTACCAAATTGCCTCTAACTTAAAAATTTCTATTTCACTTATCTCATGTCCATTTTTGTCTACCAAGTTACTAATGGTATAATTACCATATAAGGACCTCCAATTTAAAGTTTCATAACAATGGACACCTCTAACATGTAGAACTCAACTTTGCACTTTTTACAATTTAGTCCTTTTGACTAAATGAGTGCCCAAACGTCGAAATTTCGAACGAAATTTTCAAAAAATCATTTTGTGAAATTGTAGACCATAAAAATAAGAAAAATAAATTTTCTCATCGATTTGTGGTTCTGAACATGTTCGATAATCAAATTTGGGATTACATAGTAACTATAAAACACAAGTAATAAGCCATAATGAAGCATGACAATTCAACAGGGTTTATCCAA